>NC_043966.1:23314587-23614587 GCF_902148855.1 Sphaeramia orbicularis
ATTCTTCCCATTATAATAACAGATATTCATTGTAATGTATTGCCATTAAAAACAATATCTTTTTTTATGCTCCTCACACCTTGAAATCTTGCTATTGGTACCTTTGGCAATAAAACTCTTCATAGGAGTCTCTATATTCCTGCGGCTTGCCTACATTAAGAAGTGATTCGCAGTTGGGTCTTCACATTAAGTGGGCAATGACATTCATAATGGTCGTATATGGGGGACTGAGCTATTTCCCTGTGCAGCCTGGTTGGGTGAACAGCAGAGAAGCTTAATTAAATCAACACTGTACTGACAATTGTCCAACGAGGAGCCAGTCTTTCCTCCCTGAAGGGGATCCCACTGAACTCCAGCCCGTAAGCCTCCAGTTTCAGTCTTATGCCGAGCACCTTTCTACATCAAAGCTTGCTCAGCACCATGTCTCAAAGATTCACATCTCGAGGAAAGAATGGCCTCTGCTGAGATATGGACACCTCTGGCCTCATTTAACGTGCATGGTCCCCTCCCCCTCTCCAGGCCTGAATCTGAGGATAGAGTGGCTATCTGACGAGATCACACAGAGAGGTGCGGGAACTTAAAGGCAAAGTGTTACTGTGCATCCTACCAGGAGTCTCAAAAGGGTTCTATTAAAACACGTTCAATATGCCGGTCAGGGCTTTCAAAGTGCTGCACACCCTCTAGCCCAGGCAAACTCAAAGGGCATCAGTGCACGTTCAGTAAGGGGAATCTGGCCCCCATTAATTTAATGAGTCCAGGGTATTAGTATGCCATAGCCAGCTGTGAAGTCTCCTTTTTTTTCATCTCTAGTGGAGTTTTAAGGAAAGATCCACCAACTTGGGAGTGACAAAGGAGAGCCGGCAATGCGGTGCGCTCATCTAATCTGAGATCAATTTCTAGCTGTCAGTCCTCGGAGGGCAATTTCCAGTGGTTAGGGTGTCTTTGTGCAAGGTAGAAATACAGATAAAGAATGCAGCTTGGCACATTTACTGTCACCGGGAGAACTTTCTGTCTCTTCATCATGACTGCATCCACAGGAAATAGACGCAAACTTGTAAAAAATAATGGGCAGGGGATTGGCGCTTGGAGACATATTTGCATAATATATTTGGAAACATGCTGTGGTCATTATAGTACTCTGAGTTTTTTCAGTCACTTCACAGTTAATTAGCTTGGTAAACAATGATGCTGCTTTCACGTTTCTAAAGATCTAACACCTGACTTAAGGTAGAACACGCAGCCTGGTGCTATTCAAGAATCTGACATGGGTCTGACAATCACCTGTAAGAGATTACAGCGACAGTGGAGTTTGCCAGGGCCTGTCAACCAGGAAGTAGCGGCTGCTGGAGCTAATTAAAGACATAGTAACATAGTAACATAGCCCAGCTCTGGACCACATCAAACACTCCTCTTCATGCCAGTCTGAAGTCTCATCTTCGGGATGTTGGGGCCCTCTGTGACCCGCGCTGGGAGCCTGCTGGGCCCTAGTCCTGACCTCTGAGCCGTGGGGTGAACCGGAGTGGGTCAGGATCACTGTGGGGTGCACCTGGACCAGTCTTACCTGTATCTGTGCATCTGCATACCAAAATGTTTCTGTGCGGTCATGTGGGCGTGGGTGCGTGGACTCTGACCTACACAACAAAGGAAAAGAGAGAGTTTGGGTGAGAGGTCAGGAGAAAAGAGGAGGCTTAAGGAAAACACACGTAGGACACATTGACTAAACATGATCAGAGGGACACAACATATGGCTCAGATGAGGTAGAACCAGACACCCTCAGATGTCCTAAAGAAATGTTAGCTTCATGTAAACATGTTGCCTCAGTGTGGAGAGGGCTTCAATTCAGATATTCACTGATAAACACTATTTAAGAGTGAATTACACTCTGCACTCATCTCATGATTAAAAATAATTACATTTGCACAGTTAAGAATTAAAAACGTTTTTACATTTGCTGTCTCTCAAAATAACACAGAGCTCAGTTGTGATGAACACTCCTACTGAACAAAAGTACCTGGAGCCCACTGAGGAAAGGTTGTTCCAGCCAATATTTATAGACATGTGATAAAAGAAAAAAGATAAAAGAACAGATAGCTGACTCTCTCCAGTCCGTCTGTTTATTCTGAATCTCGGTGTCAGGTATAAAGCCTGTGTCTAACTAACCGGAGCGACGCAGCACAACAAATGTGAAACTTCTGTTTATGTGCAAGTTCAGTGATAATAAACCAGAAAACATACATATATTTCACAGATGCACAGACTGTGAAACTCTGGGATGATACTAATATTGGTACAGCTGTTATAGCTGGTAGTCAGTGCCAACAGTGGTGTGTGCTTTTTTTCTTCCTCCTTTTTTTTAACGTCTTGTTTTTTCTCATATTTTCCTCTTTCTATACCACAGAAACAAAGACATCTTTTTAAACAAACGGCTGAAATCTCAATTGTTTGTTAAGATCATCACACTGTTTTTGAATGAACACAAAATTATTCATACAAATTTAGCTTCATTTTTATGTAACAGCCATTGTTTGCTTTGCCTATCGGGTAGTGGTACTGAACTGTTGCCCATAAACTTGTAATAAAATATTTTTTACCTCTTCTCATGAACTAAATCGTGACAATGTGATTTATTTTTGATAGATCAAGTGTAACTAGGACCCAGAATGTAATCATCGAACATGGTTAAAGGTGATTACTGATTTGTATAAATAGGAATAAAAAGAGGAAAGTGTCTGAAAACAAAATTATTCCAACTTTATGAGTAACAGTGTAAATAAGGCAGGTTTGTTGATAGGAATTTTTGGCTGAAATCAGTACATTTAGATATACAATATAATATAGTTTTGACTTTTAAGATAAATCCATGTTAAACATTCTAAAACTGTCACAATTCAGTGTGTAAATATAAGTTTCTTTACACCACAAATGTCACCCCGTTTACTTACTGAACTCAACTCTGTGAGATACATAACGACATGACGTTGTTGATGAGCACAATCGCATAGGTGGCAGTTGCAGAGCTGATTCAACATTGAATCTAAAAGGAGTGTGACAGAAGGGTGTGGGCGTTGTCTATGTACAGTGAGTTGGCCCTGTTAGGTGGATGGCTCTGGGTGCTGCGTTGTGGCTCTCAAGGCCAGTCCCGCTGCCATATCTAGGAAGACATCTGCAGCAAGGCCCCATGGTGGGTCTCCCTGGGGAGCCACGCTGCAGCATGGGGGCCACCTGAAGCAGGTCTCTGTCTCCACCTGCCACACAGAGCGCTGACACAACGTCATGCAGGGACACATGTAGGCAGACCTGTCTACAGGCATGTCACCGTCAGCTGAGACAGACACCAATTTGCCACTGTCTTATGGAGGTGAACACGGGACATGTGATATATGCAGACAGCATGTTCATAACCGCACTAACAAAACAGATGCACTTCACAGTAGCAGTAAAACATTCGCTTTGTGTTGGATGTTGTGTGCACCTGCCAAGCAGAAGGCATGAACAAAATGAAAAAGCCCTTGACTGGATTTTGGGGACTAATATTATTCTGCCACCCTGCGCAGCCCAGGTTCTCTTGTTGTGTAAAATAGAGTGAACGCAACTTTCCGCTTCACGTCATTATGGCTTCATGCTCAGAGTGACTGGCTGTGAGGGTCTGAGTGCTGTGTTCTTTGAGCAGTCATCGTGTGGTCTCAATCTCTTTACACGTTTCACTGCCAGGCTCCTCTCTACCAGGCCTCCCCAAACTGTGTAATCAGCAGATGTCTTTATAGAGCAGCCCACTGCCACGTGCACACCCTGCATTCTTTGCCAGTTTCATTTTGGCAATATATAATTTTTTCATTTAGATTATTATTATTCTTTCAAGCCCAGCAGCCATGTTGATTTGGCTCCTAAAGTGGTCTGAGGTTGCAAATAGTGCTTCACTCAGCAGTTGAAATTCATACGTCTGAATGATATATCCTGAGTGTACTTAGGTTAGTCCATTCTATTATACCAAAGACCTGCTGATTTAAACAAACTGAGGTAAAGTAATTCAACAGAATCCTTTGACTTTCATAAAGAAGGAGTTAAACTAACTGAGCTGGATTTAGGATTTACAATCCTGACGTAGGAATATTTTCAGTAATAGTATTTAAAAATAGAGAAAGAGTGCATTTCCTTCCAGAAATACAAATTATCTTTAGTAGATAAATAGAAAAATGAACAGGACTTGTATCTGTGGATCTCTGTAAACATCTTACTGACATCTATCTGGGTAATATAATAATACCAAAAATAATACCAAAAATACCAGATCACAATATTATTCAGTTAAAATAATCAGTAATAAACATAAGAAGTCGCTACTGTAGATTTAATCACAATCGCATTTTTCATTGTTGGGGTTGCTGTTTATTTTACTTTTCCTCAATAAACACGAGGTAGTTGTCGTTGTCGTTGGGCGTCCCGATTTCTGTATAAGTTCAGTTTGTGCAATAAATGCATTTTGATCAGGGTTTAGACAAGATCATAGTTTAGTTTAATCATATTTTTTTGAGGTTTTCCACATTTTTGCAGACATTCTCTGTTATTAAAATAGCCGTGATATCTTTCTTTAAATACTCAGGTGTTGCCGGTGCCTAAATTAACCATGAGAATTGCTTAATTGTTAAATATGCAATTACTCAGAAAAGTGATTTTTAAGCATATGCTAATTTCAGCACAGCAGTTAAAACACTGAAACACATGTACATAAAAATGCTGATATGAAATATATTTTTGCTTCTGAAAGACAGACATGTACAAATCACATACAGTGAATGGGTTCTATACACACATATTTATATGTAAAATGGTGCCTTTTTGAGGATTAAAACCCCCGTCAGTTGAAAGGTTTTAAATAGAATGCCTTTATTGTAACACAGTGAAGTGCGGTTCCATTCATTTGCTGCTAATATCTATGTGCAGGCTGCAGGAAAGCCCACAAAAGTTTGCAAACTAAGTTTTCAGGACAGAGCCATATGCCCACAAGACAAAATCCCTCTGTTCATTAAGGGCATGTGGCAACTCGCATTATTACAACCAAGAGCACCACCTGTGTGCCATCAGGGCACCAACACGCCACCGTTCCTTGTCTGTCACCAGCTTCAATATTGCTGCAGAAGGTGACAGACTTGTTAAGGGTTGGGTACTCGTGAATTGAGCTGTCAAATTTAGCAACATTTCTAGTGTGTTTAAAAGGCAAAATGGGTCACGAGCTGAGGCAGCAGCTAAGACCCAAGAGGGATGCCATGATGTTTGTTGCAGAGAAATTATTCATTACTGTATGTTATCACATCGAGAAAAATATTTTCAGATTTTTCCTCATTACCATCTGAAATAACCTGGCAGTTATCAGAACTAATTATTTCAAATTATTATGTCACAATAAGTCATATAATAGTGTTAATACTTCTGTCACTTACTGCTTAATGTCGACCCTGACCTTTGATAGCGATCTGTTAATGGCAACTCGAATTGAATTCACTTTTTATTAATTGGCGATTTCGCTAGTGTAATGACATAGAGCTGGGGAGGTGTATGTGTGTGTGTTTAAGTGTGTGAGTGTGTGTCTCAAGTGGTGATGTTAGACTTGTGCACTTGGCAAGCATGTTTTTTCACTCCATTTGGTGACAGATTGGGTTTAAATAACATTATATCTTCACAGTTGTGACTCACAAGCCTCAGCGTTACAAAGTCAGGGTGAGGTTTAGCACTTCAGATGAGGATGAAGAAGGACCAGGTCGCCTCACTTCGTCTTTTAGTTTATCACTTTCCGCCCGGACTCATCTATGGCCCAGTCAAAGAGAGTTTCCTTTTGGTTTTACAATTGTCCATCAGTTTACTCCTACATCTCCACACCTTTCTGACCAAACTACTCATGATAATGTAGGGGAAAAAATATGTAAAAATATAAAAATAAAAATATGACCGGCCTGCCTTTTTACCTGAAGAGATAATTTTGTGGCGCAGGTGGCCAGCAATTACATGTCTACTTTACAGAGAAACAAACAGACCTGCTTTGATTATGACATGTTGCATTATGGGGTGTTAAACATCGAACCCCTCTTAGCTACACCGCTAACAACAGAACTGCAGTTTTCAACATGACTTTGAAATTTTTAGCTGAGGTCATAGCGGGGTGCATCTCTTCAATGAGCCCCAGGTAGGAGGGCATACAAGGGGGATGGTGGTGGTGGTGGTGGGGTCTTTTTTAACATTGATGCTCTTGGCTCCAAAATGCTCCAGTGTACGATACTGCCGGCCCTTCCCCCTTCATCAGCCATGTTTGTTTTTGCTGGTGTTGTGCTATCAAAGGCTAACTGCTTTACAGCACCTCCTGGTGCTCCCTAGGAGGAAACTTTTCTTCTTGGAAAATTCACACAGAAAATTTAAAGGTAACAGCAAATTTAAAGGCTTTTCTATGTCTGAAATCTGTTTTATTTTGCTCTTTCGTAACTCAACAAAATGGCCTGAACTGCGTGATATCGCTTAAGTGATTCAAGATCTTTCTAAGCAATGACTCTCTAAAGTACGATCTGTGATTTTAGGTTGATGAATTAATCAATTAATTATCACACTCTTTGTCCAAATAAGACTTGGGTTTTACTCAAACAGACAAACTTCACACACTCTGCGGGTATCTTCCTGCACCCGACTGATGCCCTTTAACTTTTCTGGCTAAAACCTGACAGCGGGCACACGAAGCATTAACTCTGACATGTCTTTTTTTTTTTTTTTTTTTTTTTTTTTTTAAGTGGAAAGTGTGGTCTACTTTTTGTCCAAGAAAAATACTCTATAGTGCGGCCCTGTGCTCTAAAGCTTTGCTTACGCTCTGGTTTGGCACACATGTCCTGTCCTGAGCTGCCTGTCCTTCAAATCCAAAGCTTAGTATGAGGTGGGGCACTGAGGAGGGATAAGGGCTGTCACTGCTGCTGCTGGGGCGTCCACAGCAGCAGAGCATGGAAACTAATAAAGACACAGACGGGTAGGACTCCACCGACCAAGCAGTGAGATGTCACCATAAATAAGCTGCAGGACATTGGCAGTAAACTTCATGGTTATATAATGACGACCCATTTTTATTAAAGGAAAACTGGAGGTCCCACTCAAATGTTCCAGATAAATGTTAAGTCATAGGAAATAAGTGTTGGTAGAAAATTTCCAAAGATTATATCACGGCTAAAATCCATATGACTTCATATGAAACGTGTAAATATTCAGGAGCAATATTTGTCTTCATTGTACCGTAGAAACAGAGGAAGATTTCTCGCAGTTATGCTTCCTCCAAAACATTAATCTCACTTTGACAGTTGCACTTGGTCTTTTCAAACTCGCGTGTCAGAGTCCTTCAAATAAACATCAGCTCCATCAGTAACATGTGCATGGGTCACATATCATGTATGTCATCTTAACAAATACTGAGTGACATGCAGCAGATATTTCCAAGACAAACTGTGATGTGTGGCATAGCTCAGCTCAGACAGGGGTTGTGATGTGATGTGTCGTGATGGCAGGACAGATAACGCCACAGACAAAATATTTTTATCCAAAATATGCAACACCAGTCAAATACTGACTGAAAACATAACAGAATAGAAACTATATGTAGCCCAGATATGCCTGAATGTCTCCAAAAAGTCTAAGCTTTTCAATATGTAAATCTAAAAAAAGATGCTGCGTTTACATTTTTTCATGCTATTAATTATTAAATTATCTATCTGCTTAACAAAAACACATATCATTTTGATTAATTTCCTAATATATTGTATTTTAGATGACTTAAAGTATGACTATGTCAAAGAAAAAAAAAAAAAAACCCTGAAGATAAAACAGCAGGAGTATCATGGATGAACCTGAAATATAAGGTTGCTTTAATTTGATGGTGTGAAATTGCAGTGGCTTTGAAGAACCTTCAAAAAAAACCCTGTTCTCTATTTATTTCTCATCAGTGGTCTGATGCTGGCACGTTCCTTTTGTATAACAGAAATATGTTCTGGCTCATTTAAGGTAAATTTAAAGAAATGTGTAACCTGAACTGCCAGGTGAAATGAATGAACTTTACAAAATGAAAAATGTGCAAGAAGGGCCTTGACTCCTGTGAATGCACTTTTACTACTGATACTGATAGTGTGTTCACATTCATCATCATCATCATCATCATCATCATCATCATCATCATCATCATCATTATCATCATCATTATCATTATCGTCGTCATCATCATCATCATCATCATCATCATCATCATCACAATCTCCGTCTCCCAGTTTCTGTGACTGGAAAAAAGTGGCTTGTCTGATAAATACCAAATGAAAACAAATAGAATGTAAGGAAACAAAACAAAAATCTACATTTAAAAGCAAATAAACAAATAAACAAACAAACAAATTAAAAATCATAGAAACTGAAACGCACTCATTTAGAAAAAGACTGATTGATTCTGAAACGTGGTGTGTGCTGCCAGAAAGTGGTTTCATTTCACTGATATTTTACCGCTCTATTTTAACACAGAATAGATATTTAATTTTTTACATTTATATTAAAAAATATTCATCGTGAAGTGCCGTAATTCATGACATTTTTAGTATTAGGTAACGATAAACATAATTATAAATCACAAACATATTTTATTACTAAAGAGTATTAAATGTACTTTAATTGATGTTAAACTGTAAAAAGTTTATTTTAATTTTCTACATATATTGTCGCTAATTTTTGTACCGTATTTATCAATAAAAGTAGGATGAATTATTAGTAATTAATTAGTATAATTGTAACTTAAAGCTGCGGATATTGTGGGTTAAATTTAATTGAATTTCTTTTTATTTCATTTCATATTCTGTCTTAACTGAAACTTGAAAATTAACAGTATAATGAAAAAAGTATAATATCGCATATATGTGCAGTTTAAATATCTAAGATGATTTTTTATTTGAAAGCGAAAATAATAAATATGATATTTCCATCGCGATTTATATTTGAAAATAATTTTCTAAAATTCAAGAGATAATTTGCTTTTTATTTGAAATAAAAAAAATACATGCAAAATTGGAATTTTTAGAGGATATTGGAAAATACAACCTTATCTCTAAGAATAAATGTGAAAGTATGAATGTCAGCTTAGTATTGAGCTCTCAAAGACATATATACATTTTTTTTCTCAAAGTAAACCACTTGAAATATGGAATAATAGTTTATTTGTGATTTCAACAGACGGAGAAAAGAAAGTTATATGACAACTGAACATGTTTTCAGCTTATGTCAGACAAATGGTATCGGCAAGAACAATCAGAAAGTAATTAGACGTACTTTGTGTTAGTTTTGCTGTTTGTTTAGGAAGCCATCTGTTTATAAGTTTCTTTGTAATTCTTTTCAATTGTTTTTACATTTGCAAAACTTCACGAGAAGCTTCAAAAGACAATGAAATTCATTAGCTCCCGATTTCAAGGTGATCTAATTACCAGAAGATTCTTTTATTTCAAGTCTTTTTATTTCTTCAAGGGTTATTGTCTTGAACGCGAGACTCTCATCATAATTTAATAATATGCAATGATAAATAAGATGCAGAGTTTTGATCAAATACCAAATCAGATGTTTCTCTTAGATTGAAATGTGAAACTTCTCTCAGTTTACAGAATGAAAGGCCACCATCTGTTTTGACTATGTTCATCTGTAGTGAAGACACTGAACTGTCAGCATTGTCCCTCCTACTTATCAGGACAATTCGCCTTCAAGCAGCAAACACAAACCTTCACTTCCACAATTCGGTTCTTTGTTGCACAGTGTTCATAGTAGACTACTCAGTCAACTGTAATGGAAATTAAAATTTAACAAAACAGCATCTTATCAATTAAAATAAAAACTATGTAAAAGTACTTTCTTTAGCTGAGGACTTATTATCTGTATTCTGTGTTTAAAAGTGACAACAATATAAAGTAAAAGCAGGAACAGAAAAGAATTTGCCTCTTTCTTTCTTTCTTTCTTTCTTTCTTTCTTTCTTTCTTTCTTTCTTTCTTTCTTTCTTTTACGTAAACTGTCAGAGAGGCTTTAAACATGACAGAGCATACAATAAAACATCAAGACATATTCACCTCCACATTCTACACTTTAAAATCTGAGATCAATGGTGAAATATACTGGGAGAGAAAGTTACTAGTCTTTCCTTTAAGTCTCAATTACAAAGAAATCTAGCTCACATGATTTCCCAAAGTTAACCTAACACACTGGGAGGAAAAAAAAGGAGGAAAAAAAAATCTGAAGCCTTTCCTTGTGTCATACTATGATGCCTTTTAACTGCAAAAACTCAAACAGACTTTTCTATGCGGCTGTCAAATTTTACTCATCTCATAAATCTAAATTCTGGATGAAAATGTTTACAGTGTTGCACAACTAAAACATGCGAAACAATATACCAGTGTTTTATTTACATTTTCCGTGCTAACTCAAGCGATCAGAAACAAATCAACGATGATAAAACGCGTATTAATATAAAACTAACATTGGGAAAACCCTTATGAGTGTGAATCATTTCAATGCAATTTATTTTTCTGCTCAAACAAAAAGGAAAATATGTAAATTTTCTAATTTGAGGTGTTTACTCCTATTGTCAACGAGGAATGCACTGCTTTCATATAGCACTCAAAGAGTATCGCTCCATCTTCTTCCTGCACTGTTAGCTTAGCAACAGCGGCCATTTTGTCTGCATTTACATTGGTTGAAATGCCTCTCTCAGGTCATGCTACATTTAAAAAAAAAATATCTGCACAGTAGATGGTTGTGCCTGTTTCTTTGGAAATTCTGCAGGGATCTGATCTTTTAATTTGTGCCTTTAACACAGATATAGGTGGAAAATGTGAATTAAAGTAGTTTTACGCCGTGCATGTTCGGAGCAGTAATACTTTCATTTCCTGTTCAGAAAATAACAGAGGTTGTTTAGCGTTAACCACAGGACTGTCTCGTAAATGCACATGCATGCAAGCTGCATGTGCGCGCACAAACACAAACGCACACTTGCACAAAATGGGATGAGCTGATCCCTTCCTTGTGTGTGCGTCAACCACCCGCTGCTCCCACCGCCACACTACGTAGACAACCAGCCACAGGATGTATAAACCCAGCTGTCCAGAGGTCACCTTGGCTTGTTTACTTCACTGGAGTGGATGCACAGTGGCAGAGAGGGCCGCTGACATCCACAACAGCTCATATACTGACATGTGTTCTGCTCTCAACTCTTATTGGATCCTTAGTCACGCTGTACGGGTAAGTAGCACAATCTGTACTTTTACCCCAAGTCAGCTGCACCAGAAAAAAAAAAAAAAAAAAACCTGTGATATGACGGATGGACAGACAGACCTGCTGGAGACGGCTCTCTCTCATGTCTTTCAACTCTTTGAAAATCTTCAAATTTACACACACGTCATCAATTAGTTATAGTTCTACCAATTAGCGTCTTCCTTTTTAACTTTGTCAGAATAATTCACTTGAAATCAATACATTTTTAATCTAGTGTTTCATAGTTGCGGTGGGCCTAGTCGACTGGAACTGTACAGCACTTTCCCACCAACACTTTTCTGAGCTTGAAAAAGAAATTACCATGCTCAGTGATATCTCATCCCTAACTGCATGAGTGCTATCCTCATGTGTCACTGACGATCCAAGCACAGACCTGTTTCTAACCAATGAAATGAACAATTTAAATCTGTTTTTTTTTTTTTTAAACTTTCTCTTAGTGTTACACATGTTTATGGGCCTGTGGTTATTTCACAGTCAGGCCCAATCCTGAAGAACGACACACCTGCACGTACCAGCTTCTAAGTCAGCTACTGAATGTTGTCACAGACTGCTCTGCACACGGACACACACTCACCTCTGAACTGCTGATACACACCACTATGGAAACACTGGAGCCTCGTCTGATTCTGGTAAGGTCCGAATGTCCATTTACTGGCAATGAGGGAAGACTGGGCACTCTGTGATTTCCAGTGAGCTGTTTGACCACCCTGGTAAATATAGGAGAGAAAATCCTTTTCAGGTTGAGAGTATGACACGGGACTGCCACATAAATCAGTACAGGCCCAGCCCGGCACAGGCTGGAAACGCCATGGGAGTGGTAGGCGGCTCTACGGTGAGGTTTTTGGGGAAGGATTATGGATTGAGACGTACAGCTGGGAGGCTAAAGTTACACTTTTCATTACCACTTCGAGGGGGTCTTGGCTGCCTGGAAGCCAGTCAGATTTGTGAAGACCTCCTTCTCCCCCTGGAATGGTTGTATTTCTGCAGGCGCATTCTTCACCTGAGGATAATTGTTTTTGATATAACAAAAACAATTTGGTGAAACGCAATGGGAAATGCTGTTTTTTTTTCTTTCTTTTTTTTATGCCAACAGAAGAAAAAAAATAAAGTAAAAGGAGGGGGCATTGTGAAAAGTCCTCATTCACCAAAAGACCAGAGTAAAGAGAGAGCAGTATGCCCCCTTCTGGCTCTTTTCTTCTCTCCCTCTTTTCTTCTTTTTTCCCTGGCGTCTGGAGATGTGAAGAAATGTCTTTTGATCAGCTCTGACAGAGCCTGGGCCATGTGAAGAGGGTGGCTAGCGGGACTCTGCCAATCCATGCAAGGCAAAAATGTTCCTAATAAGAGAGTAATAAGCTAACGAGTGCTGGGTGTCTGTCTGATCCACATTCTGGGTCCTGCTGGTGCCAGCACACCCTGTGCCTTCTGACGTGTCCACGACTCTCACGAGTCTTTGGACGCTTTGCCAGGTCATTGCATTTCACCTGGCCAGTCCCATATGCTCTCAGCAATGGTGCAATCGTCTGAAATTTAGGAACTTTGGAGGCACAACAAAATTGGAAGTGGGAGTATTTCTATTTCTGATTTTACACATATTGCAGGGTTGTCCATGCTTTAAACGTACAATATGTTTTGTGCTTTGGCTCTGCTGAAAATATATAGGGGTGGGAAAATAAAGTGCAGGATTGGTTTTGAGGAAAGTAAATTTGTCTCACCTTGCCCACACAACATCAACATGGGCTATTTCCACAACTGACTGCTTCCATTGTATGTGTGGGTTTGAAGTGGTCACATATCAAAGGGCTCTGTCTCTGCAGGGTGGATTCTTTGGTACTCTGTACAGCACAACAAGGAGATAGTTACCTCTCACAGCTTCTCACTGCAGCATCCCAGCCCAAATAAACACATCACCTCCACTGCAGGGGGAGGAGGACAACAGCACAGCTGCCAACCCCCTCGCTTTTTCCACCCAACAGCAGAACCAGCCAAGTCCACAGTGCTGCAGGGCATCGCAGGCATGAACAGGTGCACTGTTGGTGGAGCCGGGCCTCGTCTTAGGCCTGTTTCTGGGCCTGTGCTAAATGCTGCATGTGTGAGGACTGGTGAGGACCGGCTGGCCAGACTTTAATGGCGTGTTGGTGAGTCTTGGGCTCAGCGCTGGTAATTATGGTGGGGAGAAGGCGATTAGGCAGTGCTGAGCCGCCCAGCGAGGGGGACGGGCCCACGCCCAGCAGGGAGGGGAGTCCTGCCACGGGAGGGACCAATCAAGTGTAAAGCAGAGTGCAGACCCTGGGCCTTGGTTCAGTGGGAAAAGGCTTGGCCACTGGTTCAGAGCGCCGCAACTTTCACGGATTAGTAGAGACACTATTCTGAAGACTGAAAAGGAGAACACAGCACGGAGGCAGCATCAATGCATGCGTGCACGCACATAAACACACAGTCACACAATCTCTGTCTTTCTTTTTCTCTCTCTCTCTCTCACTCACACATGCACAAAAACCCACCAACAGCTGGGAGGAGGGCTACAGCTATTGCCATATTACCATAGCAACGACATATCTCACATTTGAGCCCAAATGAAGATACTTTGGGCTGCAAACGGGATATTTATTCTTCCAGTTAATGGAAGTATTTTAATAGTTTCTCTCCATGCTTGTAGAGCTTTTCCCCCTGACTGAGTTAATGAGCTGGAATTGGAGGAGCTTGGTGCATCAGATAAGCATCTTGTCATTTTGTGAATTACAAGATATCTAGACTGAGAATTTAACTTGTGTATTTTTGTGGCATAGGGTCTCCCAAATCTACTTTGAAGACTTTCAAAATTTTGTTAATCGTCCCTACTTCTCTAGGTTGACAGAGGAATTCAGTTCAAACAAATGGTTCAGATTTGAGAGAACAGGCGCTTTCAAGAAAAGTGGTGGCAATTTGCTCAAATTAAATACTTTCTACTGTTCTGCGCCTTTGGCAGATCCTAAAACTTTGAAGAACAAGCTCCACATGCATTAGATTCTTTCATTCATTTTATTTTAAATGTAATTCTTAAAAAGGAGATAAGAGACAGATTTTCTGTCAAATTGTGCTGTTGAAAAAGAACTTGAGTGAATATAATTGACGCATTATTGTAGGATGATCTTAAATCTGTTCATATTTTGTGTAAAGTTTATTCAGATATAATACTCCTACTCTCTCCTGGATCTTAATGTGGAACTTTCTCGTCACACAGTTTTTACATCTGATTTAAACGAGTTATATGAACAACTTTAAATTTCTGTTTAAGCTACATTCTAAAATGACACTGTACTGCATTCTGTATTCTGAGTGTGTGAGTAATATAAGCCTTAAGTGCAGCAGTCGCAGTAAACATCTGGCCTGAGCTGCTATTGTTGAGGGATAAATTGGAAGCTTTCATCAAGCATGACAACATCTTCAGCTTGCGTTGCATGCCTATTTTCAGTGACTGTTTTGGCTCACTTTTGTCCTCATTTTGGAAAAAGAGTAAACACATAAATGGTGACGCTGATTTGTTTCTGGATGGGGTTGGGGTACGAGAGCTCAGGTCCTATTCTATTCTGTTTAATGGCGTCTCTTCCCCAGACAGCATGTGTGTGTGAGTGTGTGTGTGTGTGTGTGTGTGTGTGTGTGTGTGTGTGTGTGTGTGTGATTTAGCATTCTTTGAGATGAGTATGCCTGTATCCAGGGGCCTCCCCCCATCTTGCCCCCCCATTCCGTGCTTGCTTTTGGTACTATCATCCTGCAAAGCTTTCTCCCTCTCTGCCACACATATACACACACTTCCTGTCTCTCCCTTGGTTTCTCTCTCTCACTCGTTCTCTCTCTCTGTGCATTGCTCATCATGCTTCTACTTTGAAGTCACAGCTTTCTCTTTCCCTTTTTTTTTGTCTCTGTGTGGCTTTGATGCACTAACATTCTGTGAATAGTTCCTCTAATGCCTGGATCCTTGTGCCTCATTCTTCTTCCTCTGCCAGTGTAGGAACGGTGAGTCTTTTGCCTTTGAAACAACGTCCATAAATTACAACTTGTCAAGTGTCATTTTCCTTGTTTACAGCCATTTTGGGCTCTCACTCCCCCATGTTCCTCCCTTGTGTTTCACATTTAATTGCACCAATAATGTTGGTGGTACTCACCAGCTCTGCACATGCTGCTTGTTGCCGCTAAGGGGGTGCGGAAACTATTAAAATATTTTCCAGGCTTTATGAGTTTTATGTGTGTAATTTGTGTGGATATATCCCACTGTGTTACCACCAACCAGGAGAACAGAACGAGATTGTGCTGTGGCCTGTGTTACAATAGTGAGAGGTAGTCAGGAGGAGACGGAGGGAATGGGTAGAGGGGCAAGAGGAGGAGTTAGAAAAGAAAGGAGGGAGAAAGAAAGAAAGAAAAGGAGTCAAGTCTGTTCAGGAAATCTGCACTAAGTGTTCCTAAAGAGCTTGTGTTTTTCCTCCCCTGCACAAACAGTTTAATTTACTGCATGTCTGCTGAAGTCAACAGCACTTTATAACCCCACAATAATTTCCCATATGTTCCATATATCACCGCAGAGAGAGGGAGGAGTAGAAAGGCAGAGTGGAGAAGAAAAAAAAAAAAAAAAAGACTTAGGCAGCAAATATGTTCAAGGCCGTACACACACACACACACGCACACGTTCACGCACACACAGGAGATCTGGCCAATTGCAGCAGGGACACAACCCTCGTCTTAATCAGACTTGCATTGGTATGTGTGGATGTATGTGTTATTCCCCACACGCCGCTACACCTGTGGGTGGGTTATGAAATATTAAACACTCTTGTTCATGTTGTTTACCTTCATCATTAAGGGAGAGTCCTTGATAATAGAAAACTTCTCTCCTCTGGATGTGCAGCAGGGAGTACCTTGTAAGGGTCTAGCACAACCTCCAGTTCTCCTGCAGGACCAGTTTGTTCTTGTCAAAACCCATGTGCCACTATGAGGCTGACAAGGTGTAGGAGTGCTAAAATAAGAGGGATTTGAGTCAGCAGCCTTCCAAATCGACATTTTAGCTCCAGTTTTTTGGAATAAACAAGGATTTACCTGTGCTCTCATGATCGGTTACAGATAATGGTGAGGAGAAAGTAGTAACATGGAACTGTGTTATGGAATTAAATTACAATATCAAATAATCTATTACAGTTACTGATGGAAAATATACAGTTAGATTGCCTTCACTGATCAGATTGTTTGGGTAAATATGCTGTTGTCCATAAAGATGGAATAAACCTCTTTTACCTTTTCTCATGAAATGATTGTGACATTGTGATTTATTTTTAATAGATATCTTTATGTTGAGCTCCTGCAACTCATTTCCAATGCAGTTTTTCTGCAAATGGCAAATAAACTGATTCTGATTCTGAGGTGTAGCTGAGACTCAGTATGTAATCATTGAACCTGATCAAAGGTGATTAATGATGTGTATAAGTAGGAATAAAAAAAGAAAACCAAATTATTCAAACTTTACGGACAACAGTGTATAACATGATATTGTTCTGCATTTGGTCATTGAGCTTTAAAAACAAAATAGTAAACAGTAAATGAAATATGTGGAAGAATTGATTATAAAACTTCAAAAACAACCAGTTCTGACTTCCGTTGTGATGGTTTGCACTACCTGGTTTAAATTCATTATATGTTTTTAGGAGTTTTCAGCTTTATTTTCCAATTACAAGTAATTGCAAAGCAGTCAAACAAAATAAGCTACAATAAGATACTTTGATGAGAATTAAACTAATCACATTATGTATTAGGGAACATTTTAACAGTGTAATCAGTTATGTGTAACCTGAGTAACTTTCCCAGAAGTGGTTATATAAAGTAATGTGTGTATGTGATGTGTAACATAATGACTACTTTTTTCATGTAAGTATTGTAATATGAAACTCAGAGCAGCATCATATTGAAAAAAATGGGACAATATTGTCTTAAATATACTACAGTACTTTATTCTCATCAGACAACTTTTTGTCTTGTGTGTTTTTTTAAAGACTTGATCTAGAAGATGGATTATTTTATAGGGAGGATCATGCTAAGATTCACCTTAACTATTAAAATGACTCAGTCCTTCTGCTCAAAAAAACAAAGAAGACAGGAAAGAAGAAAAGAAGAAAAAGAACAAGTGTTTAAAACATGCAACAGAGGTCGACAAGTAAAATACCTCCAGAATAAAAGTAGTGAAACTTTACCAAATGGGAGTCATTAATAAAGTGAAAACTGAAGTCCAAATGCTGTTTGGCTGTAGTTTCTAAGATACAGTCTTGAGTCAAAATGTGAAAATCTGAGAATTAATGAGAGAATAGGTTTTACTCAAAAGGAATGTTTGTCTCAGATCTACTTCAAACCACTGTCTCAACATTACAATACATTCACTTTACATGGTCTTTCTAGTGGAAGGTTTACAAATCTGTAAATGATTATATGATATATATATAATGATATAAGATAAATTTATCTATCATATAAATGCACATAAACCAATATATATGTATAATAACACTTTATCATTGAAAACATCAGCTAACCTGCACTTTTTGTTTTTACAATTCATCATAATAAAGTATGTAAGATTTATTCCATTTACTTCTTGGATTACTATAGATTACTTACAGAATTCTCACTCTCTCAGACAAATATACATTTTGAGTCAACTCAAAATGTTGTTTAATTCCAGTTTTCTGTCAGATTAAATGTTGTACACTCTGTTGGATGAAATATCCTTTGATGATATGAATTATTGATCAGCTGACTTTACCTTTGTTTTTTCAAACCAAATCATCTTTTCTGGTGTTTTTGTCTGGTTCCTCATTTATTTCCAGGTTCGTGTTTGAAAAGTAGCCCGTCTGTTTGATAACTTTATGAAGAATAATTGTGTTTAGTGGTTCACTGTGTGGAGCCTACACATACAGCATTCTCTGTGTATTCAAGAACCTTTAAATTGGAGTGGATCATGTTCCACCAGATAAATTTGTCTCATAGGTTAGTCATGGAAAATAAGAATTGCATCCTGTCCATGAGAACTGACGCTTTAGGATTAAATTGTTTTGCTTGAAAATGTAAATCCTATGAAGTGACTAATGCTCAAATCCCAATGATGATGCTCAAAGTATTGTGGCATTTATACATTTATCTGTGTTTACGTCACTGTGCCTGTGTATGTGTGTGAGCTGATGAACTTATTTAGGGGGAATATAACAAATGTCACTGTACATTAAGCATGGAAGTACAATAAAGTTATTCATCATCCGTAATAGTGTAAATTTAAAGAACAATAAAGCATTTTCACATTTTTATTAATGGCAAAATAAATAATTACATCTCAATACAAGACATTCATCTTTTTTTGTTTGATATTAATTTCTCTATTTTATCTACATGACATACTCTATGTGTATCACAGCAGACCTGCCATACTGTACGCATTTTGCGTAGCAGGTACGCAATTTGACTTCTAAATACGCTGGTACGACTTGCCTCTCTAAACAATGCAAAAAGCTGCAGACATGTGAGTTCAGTGGGAAATGTGCACGTGCTGTTACAGTTTTGGTAAATGTGAACTGTTAATAACATTACTTTCACTGTAAAAGCATTTGAGTAAAGTAAAAAAAAAAACCTCAAAGATTTGCAGATTTTTTTTTCCTAGCAAATCTATCAATCATCATGTTCCCCTGATGACCTTAATCTGCTGTCGAAGAAAAAAAGAGAAGCTGTACGTTTGTATCAGAGCATATACGGGGGTGATTCAAAGAGTTGACAGTTGGTAAAAGTGGTTTATATTGTATTGTTTATTTTTCAACATATGTCTTTAAGTCCATCTGTGTAAAGGGTTAGGGGGCATATGATTTAAACCATGCCAAAGCATCTTCAACTTTTTCCATGAACTTCTTGAAGCACCCTCATATACAAGGTGCAGCAGAAACCCCACATTTTTAACTTTCTGTGTTAGTAATGAACCTATGACGTATTCATTTAGCTAATGACTTACCGTTTTTCTCTCTCAGACAGTTAGCATGTAGCAGTATGGCTCGGACTGGTGCACATCATGTTTAAGCTATAGAAACACTTTTGAAATGGTTCCTCTTTAATTGTGACACAGAAAGCTTTTCGAACTCATTACGTATTAGGTTAGAATGAGGCTGGTACAGATGGGAAAAAAATACTGCTCTAGGTTGCAAATGTCATTTTGTTCCAGCATGACAAGCGAACTTCCCAGTCGCGTTTGTGCAGCTTCTGTAATCAGTTTGTCTGCATGGAACTGCAGATCATTGAGTAGAATTCTTCTGTTTGATCAGACAATCCAGCAGTATTGTCAGAGCTCTATGGCTCTGAGTATTGTGTTTATTTGGAACAGCTTCATTCTGACCTAACAAGTAATGAGTTCAAAAAGCTTTCTGTGTCACAATTACAGATTTACCATTCCTCAAAAACGTTTGTACCGCATAAGGACAATATGTGCCTGTCCAAACCATACTGCAAGATCCAAACTAATCTGGAGCTAAATGAAGATATGATTGGCATGTGCATGAGTTCATTAGTAACATTCAAATTGTGAGAGGTATTTCTGCTGGACTCTCAGTGTGTGTGTGTTTCAGATAAAAAAGAGCTGTATATAAAAATGAACATTGTAATTTATACAGTTAAAACATTAGCCAAAAAAAAAAAAAATTTTTGCATCACCTTAACCACTCTGCCAGTATCAGACAGACCTACCAAGAAGAAGAGGGTCCATGTGCCCAAGGCGTTTCTGCAAAAATATTAAGAGCGGTGGCCATGCTCCAGACCCTCAAAGTTCCACATTATGCATTTAGCACAGTGTGCAATTATGATGTGGACATTAGCCACCAGGGAGCTGCAGGTAATATATAAATGAGCCCCAGTGGTGTGTGCTTGTATACTGTGAGCTAATTTACTTATAATATTCTTGAAAATAAAAGCATCTATTGCAATACATGAAATTAATTACCATTTTAATTAAATCCATATGAAAAATATTTTAATTGATTTTGATAAAATAAGAATTAAAATTATTCAATGCAGTTAACTTGTGGTTATCACATAATTTGGAGTCATATTGAATTGTAAAAATTTTTTCTATCGCTTGATTAGACAAAGTAAGAACTATGAACAAATGTGTGTGTCTGTGTGTGTGTCTTACAGACTGTCGGCGCCATGTGGAGGGAAAAAAGCATTCATAGATTGTGGCCAGTACAGATTCAAATTCAATCTTTCTTTCACCAAGCCTTGAGTTTTTGACTCAGTTTTCAAAATCACCCAAACCTCTATTACATTTTCCAGTTCAAATAAGACCATATAGCAGAAATGAAGTTTGACTCCAACCGGAGCAGATCTATTACTAACAAGGAGAAATTAAAAATATACATAAAATCTAGAATCAAACAACAGAGATGACTAGGCCTAAATGACCATGACACTCCTGGACAATGGTCACATGGAATTACTACTATAGCAAAAAAAAAAAGCCGCATGACACAAGTGGTACTCAAAATATTTAGCCAGGGTTGGCAGATCTGCTATAGTATCTATAGTAACACAGTTTGTACGTTTATAAGTTTATAAGTTCTGCGTCAGTTTTTGTTGGTCCTCTGCACAACCATGGCATCGCATGGATGTGAAATGAAGAAACAGGCAGCTCCGTGTTGGTCTGCTTCATACAGACAAGGACAGGTTGGGATTTTTGAGGTGGGGGCCAGTTGATGAAGGGTTAGATTGGGGTGCCAGAGAACTGATTGATCCCCAGCTGCAGGTGGCCAAGCTAGAGAACAGCGCCTCGCACTCTGAAACCTGTTCTGACTACCAAGTAAACTGTATTCACTGGTACATAGGCACAAACAAAACACCATAAATGGAAGGACTATACGCTCCAGCAGACACATCCACCGACTTGAGAAAATAGTTTGGTGTGTGACTGAGTTGTTTGATTCAATAGTTCGTCATCATCATACACTTGGACTTTATGTTTCATAAAATCATGACCTTATGATCACAGCAACAACAGAAACTGATAGTAGGGAAATATTACAGTTGTCCATAAAGTTGGAATAATTATGTTTTATTTCACATTCCTCTTTTTTTAATTCCTATTTATACACATCAGTAATCACCTTAGACCAGGTACAGTGATTACATACAGAGTCCCAGTTACACTTTATCTATCAAGAATAAATCACACTATCACCATCACTTCATGTTTTAGTGCAATTTTATGGGCAACAGTGTAATTCAAACAATGAGTTTATGACATTGTACAGACAGTATAATACAATTTACTTTGAGGTGCTCAAAATATGTCTGAATATACTTGATCACAAAACAATAAAATAAAACATGTACATAGCTAAAGCAAATCATAGACTTTAGATTATGTTAATTGATTGTGTGCTAAGTTGATATATTTGTCACTGAATTATTGAGCTGATCATAAGGAAAGGCTTAACTTATCATTGCAACAATGGTTGGGTTTGACTAAACTTCCCCTGGACAAATGATCTTGCCATCATAAAAAGAGAAAAGTAGAGAGAGAGAGAGAGATGAACTTATGTATTAAAATAACAAAACAGAAAATACAATTTCTTTCCACGTATCCAAAAGTGAGTGAATCATCAAATTATACGGTAAAAACATCCCCTCTCCCACAACTCCTTATTCATACAGAAATAGTTTAAGCCTTGATATTGAAATCAGAGGCAGAGTGTAAATCTCCTAAAATCCTTTCATGCTTGTTAAGACAAAAGGTTCTTGTTTGGGGGCAAGTCTTTAAAATCATAGTTTATAGCAGCAGCAGCAGCAGCGGCAGCAGCAGCAGCTCCATTTGAATAAGAATAAAGTGTGATGGTGGAAGAGATGCAAGCAAAGCTGAAGTCAGAACACAAGGGAAGGATGGGAAAATGAAAGTATTTCACTTTAAAGTTTGTCTATCATGAGACCTTTGGCAGCTCTGCAGATACTTGAGTTAGCTTAAAATGAGAGAATGATTTAGGGTTTGGGTCCCTGTGGATAGCACCTGTCTGGACACAGTGTGAAACTCAATAGCAGATCAATATCTCTACAATATCAACCAGAACCAATGGCTCCCTACTTCCACTATCCAGAGCACAAACAAGAAATGAAATTTTATTTGATGTTACTCTATGGGCAAATGATTGAAAGTTGCCTCAGGCTAAAGAAAATTTGGAAGGAAACGAAAACTTAAAAATGTTACCTTTGGTTAAGAACATTCTGGATTTGCAGGTTCCAGGTGCAGCAGTAAAAGCGTGAATGTGTTTATCAAAAGTATGTAAGTATGATTTGTCTTGATTCAGGCTGATTGCTGTTCAGTATTTTAATTCAGATGTATTGATTTTTAGTGTTGAAACAGTATATATTCTTGTTGTTCTTGTCTGCGTGCTCAAGGCCCGGAGGCAAAAGGGAGTTTTACTGCCGCTGGAAAATCAAACAGGTCTTACATGCCGTTTCCTACTGAAACAAATCACAATTATTATCCATGCAGCAAAGAACAGACATTGAAGTGGTGATGAATGCAATATGTTACAGCTGAGACTAGAAAAAGGGAAAAAAATTGGATCCTACTTGAAAACCTGACCACTCACTGTATACTTGATGAAAGCTATATTTCTGAAATTTAATACAATGCCTCCACTTTTATACACATCTCTATGAAAGTTGCAGAAATGTTGAAATGCTTTTCCATATTTATGCTGATTTCTTTTGGCAGCATCATTATGAAAAATAAACTTGAGTCATGCATTAGGAAAAACCTTTTTTTGTGGCAGATTTTATTTGCCAGGCCTGGAAGGAAAGACTGAATGTTGTGTTAGGGACCAAGTTATAGGGAAATTTGTGGTTTTGTAATGAAACATAGTGAAATGTTTCCACTACTGCAACTTTCTTTTTGGTGTTTTTAGGTTGTAAACACATTAGGTTTAGTCACTTTCAGTCAATTAATTAATAATGTTGTAATAGTTTGAAACAACTAAGAGGTACCCAGATAAGAGTATCTTGTATTTTATTATTTTTTAAAAGATTTTTTTTCTACTTCTTTTTTTTTTTTTTTTGGAAAAGATGCCGTGCAGCAAACAGCCTGTTTCAGATTTACTCCTGGGTGGCTGCTGTAGGGCCTCAACATTTTACAAGGTATGTGCTCTACCAGGTGAGTTACCCACCAAGCATTTTGTCTTTAATTTCTGCTTAAGATATATTCCTCTAACATATAGTAAACAGACAGAAAAGATGCTGATGAGAGGAAATGAGTGAAATGTCAAGGACTTCTCTTCATTACCAGAAAGACCTTCTCAAAACTCTTCCTGTTGAATGAGCGCCTGTGAATAGGCTGCAGCATTCATCCAGTATCCTATGCAAACAAGTTGTCCAAGTACCACATTGTTTCAAAAGACCTTGTGACACACAAAAAAGTGGGCAATGTCTTTGACACACATGCTATCCCAGACTCTTTCACACCCAGGCTAAACGTTTAGCCACCCTGGCTAATTAACTGCTGTGAAAGAGCGTGCATCAAAAGGGAGGCGGAATTTGGAGTCTCTCTGACCAACCCTCAGGTCCAGAGGTCAGCCATCTCCAAGACAGAAGTTAGGACGTCCTGGCCCTGGACCTCTGGACGCTAACCCTTAACCCCTGCTGGAGCATATCAAAGTTCCAGCAGCAGAGGGTTGCACAGACGTCCCCCAACAATAACAGGAGGACATCAAAGAGCTGGTTGGAAAAAGACGAGAGAGAAAAAATAAAAGCGAGCCAATATCAAATTCCCTCTTATTCTGCAGATATTCCAAAAGATGAATATAATTAATCTCTCCAAGTTGTCATGGGCCTAAAGGGCCCTTGCTGTGCTGCAGCCTCCTTGGGGCACTTGAGGAGAATTATGTGATTAAACAGACCTGTGAATTCTGGACACAGGCGGAGAGAAGAAAGCTTCAGTCCTCTTCATAATGCCCCTAATGAAGTGGCTGGTGGCTCCGTCATCCCTGGCTGGGCCTTGTGCAGCCTGTTCACAATCTGTCTAATGACAGAGCGGGGGCTGCCGAGCGCACCAGTGCTTCCCAATGAGCCACAAAGGGAGATCACAGGCTCCATTGTGGCTAGGCACAGGAGCTTAGCACTCATCAGGCCCAATAAACCTGTCTCTAGTCATGGTAGGACACACCCCTCCATTGCCAGCCAAGAGCTCCGCACAGCACACTCCTTCAGTCGCTCACTCTGTCATTATGACATCAGGGTGACATGGCCTTATCACCCACTCAAACACAACTTACACTCTCTCACTACTGTTTATATTTACATGTAGAGAATGGAATAAGAGGCCTTTTTTTCTCTCTTGGCCACTGCTGTCGTGTGTACTGTATTGCAGATAATGTATGGGTATGTATCTGCATACACTGGGTGTTTACTTACCCGCCCTTTCGCCTCCATTTTAAACAGGGCCGCTCCTCTTGGCCTGAGCTGCCTCCCGGAGTTCCTGCCAAACGTATGCAAATGAGCATGTCCACAATAGTGCCCGCAGCTGCACGCAGTCGGCCAAAGACAGAGGACAAGGCGGCCGTCCCTTTCATCCATAACCCCTGATCCCCTCTCAGTGACACGTCATGTTCACCCCAACACTTGTCCCCGCCAAAGAGCCATGTTGCCTCCCATCCCAGATACCCTCCCCACAGCCTTTCTCTATACACACAGACAAGCCTTTGGCCTGGCTCTTTGGACAGAGTGTCCAGAATCTGCTCAGACATTCTGCATAGTGATTCACATACCTCCACCCAGTCAATGGCCCTTGAACCTTTGTTAGGCCAAAGTGAAAAAGGAAATGTGGAGAAAAGTAAACAACCTGTGCCTTTTTCTTCCCACTTTTTGAGCAGGCTATCCTCCATGGTCATTATTTGAGCTAAAATTACTGTGCTGAGCGGACAAGGGCGGAGGGAGGGAGGGCAGAGGGAGGAGGGTTATCCAAAAAGAGTGGGGGTAAAGAACCTGATTGCTTTAATCTCAGTGCTCGCGGCGCACCCCTTTTCATAAAGCTCTTTGGCCGTGTGATTCAGACCCAGGCCCCAGTGTTCTGCGCCCCACTATTGTTCTCACATGAAAATCAATTCCCTTGAAGACCCTCCTTAATCCCGTTTTTGGCGTCAACAATGGCCACTTGTGCACGGCCCTGATAGACTAAGAGCTGGGATGATGCGGCTGTCTGCTCTGATTCCAGCCCATTCAGGTAATGGCGGTCTGCATCACTTTGTAGTGCCAAGTGCAGGACTCGACAGGAAGACGTTTGCGATCATAATTTCCTGCAGAGCAGAGGCCCAGGCACCCTACACACCCACAAGACTTTTAATTAGGGCAGACAACCACAGAGATTAGAGATCAGCCTGTAACAATGACTGTCCCTTTGAACGGGCCTCAGCCTCTGTCTCCACTGAGTCCATATGGAGAGCACAGTGCCATGATCACGCTAATAACAATCACCTCAGCAATAACAAACACACTCCTTGCATGTTCTCCACAGTTAGCCGCATGTACAAATACTGTGAGTTTCAGAAAAAAGAACTTTCATTTGTGTAAAGTAGATGTAAGTTGAAAAGAAAGTACAGGTTTGTTTTCTCAGAAATGGCTAGAATGGCTTCAGTAGTTTGTTCAAGAGTCTGCTTCTATTTTTTTTTTTTTTTTTGGTGAAATTTTTCAAACGCTCAGCCATCTGTTTGTGTCTTGAAGACAAAAACAGTCATGTCTCGGCCTGTCAGGTACTGGTTTTCGACAAGTTCTGATGTTTGCTGATCTTTTTATTGGTTTCATACATCAAAACAGTGCAGTTTCCGTGATTGCTGGACTCCAGTTATAAGCTTTGATGCAGCCTTCCTCTAACTCTCCGAAGACCAACAGGAAAGGCAGTAGAGAGCAGCATCACAGCAACAATCCCCCTTAATTACAGTCAGAGCTATATCTAAAAATCCTGATGAGGGATACAAAGGCCCAAGTCTACAGAGGAGATTTCATTACTCGTTCCTCTCCTTACCTTTTCTGTGTTTGGCAAAGAAAAGGAACAAAGGAGGAACCCTACTGATTGAAAACTAGCAGAACAGTGAAACAACAGGACACAACTGATCGCTCATGCATGGCTGGGATTAGGATAAAAGTAGAAAGAGCATGGAGAAGAAAGCACACAACAAAAGAAACAGGGGACTGACAAACTTTTTTCTTTTTCTTTTGTGGTGAAAAGGATGGAATGAAAGGTCTGGTCATATGAAAAGATAGAGAGAGAACGATTACTAAACAGAGGCGGTCCTTTTTAGCCTCTGTACGCCTCCACTCTCGTTCCTTTTAACCAGCTACATGAAAGATGAAGTTGAGGTCTCTAGTGACCAATATGAGACAAACATACCAGATGAAAATGAATTGTTTATCATGATATTAGTATTAATTCATTCATTATTTGTTTAAAGGCAAGTCGGTTGTGTGCCAGCGATCTTCAATGTGAATTTCTAAAAGCACAAGAATGGAACATTGTGATTCCCATTGACCAACTGGCTTGTGAAAGTTGTTCATTACACACTAACTAACAAGACAGCACTCTTTTCAGCCCCTGCCTCCACTAAGTGGAGATCATCCAACAATACTCAGAGTGCCTCCCCTGCCTTTGGCCTCGGTTCAAATTGTATTCTCTTCTTTATTTATCTCCCTCGACAAAAAAAGGAGGGGAAGGCAAGTGATTAGAATTTCTGTCTTTGACTTCTCCTCATTTAAAAAAGTATTTGTGAATGTGGGGAGGTGATGGCTACGCCTCTATTTCGCCAGGCTTGTTTTCAGTGGTGCACCACTCAGCCTCCCTCAGTTTGGACATAGGGTGAGTGGAGGACATAGTTAACTTGTCTGGAGGTGACTGAGGTCACGGTAGGACTGAGTGAAGTGGAGCACAGGCTTCCCAGCTAGAGGATGAAGAATTTACAGCTATTGTGTGAGCAATTCAGACATCTATTGTCTGAAAGCCTCAAAGTGTTTCTCTGTCAATGTGAAGTGTTTGTTTTATAAATAATAAAGTGTACTTTGACCTACACAAACTGCATAAGACTCCATTATTACTAAGCATTGTTGCAATTTTATTTGTACTTATTATTACGTTATTGTCTTGAACTTTATGTCATGAGATCTGTCATTCTTCATGCTAGATTTAAGAGTTAAAAAATGTAACTCCTGAAAAGAAGATCAAACTTAATCAGGATATAGTATATGGTATGTAATCTACTTTAACTGAAAACTAAATCAAACAGAGTGAGGACTTATGTGTAAGACCTATACCTTTAATGAAGTCTGGGCATAGTGCGAACAGTGTGCAGTAGCATGATATGCACTGAACTGTATCGAACAGCAGTTCACACTCAAAACTGTCTTCTTTTGTAAATTTATTGATAACCATTGAGGTGGATAATGGCAAAAATAGGAAAGCAAGGCCCAGACTGAAAATAACTGGAATTGATGAATGAGCAATAAGCCAACAATAGCCAAGAAGCAAAAGTCAGTTTGATAGACTGCAAGCAGAGCTTCACCAGTGAAGCTCACAGAAATCCCAGAAATACGGATCGGCATAAATAAGAGGAGATTATCTTTTTAAATGGTTGCTGAGAGAAAATAGCCTTTCTCACTGACCAGCTGTGCTTGCACCTCTGAAAACCCCACACCACAGTATGAAATCTGTGTCTGGTTTTGATAGACAAACACAAATACTCCATGCTCTAAGACACCGGAAAAAAAAAAAGAAAAAAAATCCTAATATAAGTGTTTTTGTCTGCTTCACTGTGGCTGTCAAAGTTTAAACAGAGAAAACATAATTTTTGGGAACCATTTTGATCTGTTTCTTTATAAATGTTCACATTTATATTGCAACAATTGTAAAATGACAAACTCAGTCAGGAACCCAAGACGCGATTTAGTTTTCAGTTAAAGAACAGGATATTTTCCATTGATGAAACACTTATTTCTGAGAAAACATCTTGAATAGGGTTTTATTCCCCCAGAAGGAACTTTCTTCCCCAAAAAACCCTATCCAGATGATGTAGGACAAACACTGATGTAGTACTCAATTCAAAACGGGCGTCTGGTCAGAACTGCTTCTGTCTAATTTAACCAGACACAAAATGTCAAAGTGGAATCTGGAAATGCAGGCTCAAGAGCACTTCAAATGAATAAAACAAACATTAAACCGCAGGGAGAGAACAGCAAAAAGTACAAGCGCCAGCAAAGACAAATGCTCCATGTGTTCTTAGACACCGCTGCATGTTATTAATGTGTTTGTTTAATTTACCTTCTCTCTGTTATTCTGAAAAATAAACCACATATGTCGTCAAAGTGGCTTTTTGTAAAACAATAGTGTCTGTTCCAAGATGCAGGGGTCCGAGGGGGATTTTTCTATGCCACCCCCAATTCTCTCGCATCTTGTAGATGGCTCCCCTAATCGCCATGACTGACTGACCTTTAGGCTACTCCCCTTCTGGGATTTACAGCTTTCTCTGGCTTGACCTTTGCCTCCCAACACTCCTACAGACACTTCCTTCACGTGAATGCAGCCCAGAAGCTGGACAAGAGGACTACCAACTGAAGTGTAGGCTGCCACTGCTACCTCAGCATGTCAAAACCTCTCTAGGTGGTATGATTCAGTCAGTGGTTCATTAACCCCCACCTCCAGCAATCCCCTCCACCCCCCCAGCCTCCATAAAGAAAGTTCCCCTTTGGCCTGGAGCTAGGTAGACCTGCTTAAAGCTCAGCCTAATGACGTGTGCCATGGTAGAGGGGGCTAAATGCCACCGCCACATGTGGGGATGATTACAGGAAGTAGTGCAGAGTTGCAGGGGACCTCGGGACTTTGGGAGTGGGTGTGGGGGACTCAGTTGGGGCATGGAGCTGGTGAATTCCCAGGGGCTATTGTATGGGGGCAACTCAGCAAAAGCCCCTTCTTGGCCAGGTCACGCAAATTTAGGCCCAGTGAAATTAAGAATTGAATGGGAGGGGTGTTCTGACTTAATCTTTAATTAAACAGCCCCCACACTTTGTCTCAGCAGGTTTAAAACAAAACATAAATCAGCAGCCTTCCTTTAATGGTGATTAAATGCATAATTTGGGTGACACTGCAAATAAGGGGCTTTTAAAGAAAACCCGGCAGGCTCAGTCTCAGGTTGAACTTAGTGTCCAACCCTACTCAGCATCACACTCCCCTGTCGGAAACACAGTAGCTAAAGTAATACAGCATTTCCTCTTTGGGGGGCAGTTAATCACCCCTGAGCAAATGTGTCTACTGGAGCGTGAAGGCACCATTTCTCGCACACTTCATAATGAACCTTGTTTTACTCTGCCGCTTCACCCTGCCACACTGGCCAACGCAGTCAAACTACAGACTGATTTTCTGGAGTTATCAGGAGAAAAATGTGTGGAGAGTGATATTGTGGTGAAGTTTACAGAAAAACAGGTTTACCCTTTGCTCAGCAAACACTTTCAACAGGCTAAACGAGTAGACTGTCAGCTTTAATTCCAACTTCCAAAGTAAAGCGTACTCTTCACACTTTTCAGCCTGTAAGACTTCAAAGGTCACAAGTTATTATTTATTGCCTTGTTTGACTGCGGCTAATGAAATCCCCAGTGCCTTAGCAGAGCAAGTTGGTAACCTCCTACCCAATGAAGTGGTCTTTTCTCTCTTTTCTCACAGACAAACAAAAACAAAACAACAAAGAGAGGCGGTACATAAAGGAGCTTTGGTCAGATGGGTCACATGCTGTCCATTGAGTCTCTGGTCCATCAAGACCATTCACCAGGCTCTATAAAACCGGCAGCCTGCTTAAATACCTGACAGTAAGAAAAGAAACAAAAACAAAGAGAAAGAGGGGGAACAACAGATAAAATAAATAAGACAGCCCCTGTGACTGATGTGTATAGATGGTGCCGGAGAGTCACTGACAATTCAAGAAATGTGGCTATGGCCACAAAAGGCGGCTGGAAAATACTGAAGGAGCTTGCTGGGCACATTTTTTAGGCTTTTCCTACTTGGACCCCCTTTTGAGTCTTTGTCTGTGTTCTGGGTCCATGAGAAAAGTCAATCACAGACACTTGGCTGTAGATTATTGAGTTTCTTTTCCTTCCAGCAGTACATTTCTGTATTAAGCATGAAGCAAGATACTATGTTTACGTAACTAATTAAAGATGGGGATCTCTACTCTAGTGACACAACAATTAAAGGAAATAGTAGTAATACAGTGCTTTTCCTGTCATACCCTGATTAAGATGTTACTCATATTTTAGCCTGAAAATATGGCAACATCAAAAGATGAGTGGAGAAGAAAGATAAATACTGGGCAGTGATTAAAATCCATATTTATGCAGCCCAATTTTCCTTGCGAGGGAATTCAATGTGTTGGTTAACTGGCTCCATTTGATCTGTTCTGTGAAAAGAGATGTCTGAACCTCGGGGGCCTGTGATCCCAGGCTAATGCATGGGCAAAAACAGTCAATTATATTGTAAATTATGGGGAGAGGGGCGTCAAAATGTTTGAACTGTGCAGTTTTTTTTATAGATTAAAAAACTCTGTGGAACACAAAAAATGTGAAAATAAACAGGTTGGATCAGTGAGTATTCAGAGACTGAGATTTGTCAACATTGAGGTTTAATTATAGCAAGGTAATCATCAGTTGGTGCGACAGTGCCGTTCAACTCAAACAGAAAAGCAAGGAAAACTGTCCTGACCTTAAAATACCTACTAAACCTCACACAGCGCACAACAATAAAATATAAATTCTTCCAGAGACAATTAAAAAAAACTTTACATCAAAGCTTCTACAGTCTATTTCTATGTTTGTCTCTTTTTTTCTGTCACAAAGAATAGACTCAACTGTGTGATAATGTTTAAGTCCTTTATTTCTGAGCTTGTAAATAACAAATCACAAATTATTTTTAAGAGAGTGAAAATTTTTCTAATATCTGAGTTAAATTTTTTGAGTAGTTGTTTATAGGTGAGGAGCATGAATACAGTGTCAGTATAAAATCCAGCTCCTTCCTTATCTGTCACCTTGTTCTCATTCTGACCCTGCAGAAACCACTATTAATATTAAGTTGCCACACAAGCTGTAAACCTGGAGGCCTTTTGATGTGCCTCTGGCATAATAATCCACGCTGAGACTCCTTTTTACAACTATATCACCCCTCTACAGTGAGTTATACACCTGATGAATACTGTTATCCACATGTTGGGTTAGACATTTTATTAGTTTAGTTGGTGTTCTCAAGTTTCTCAAGTCAACTCTCGCTTTTATCACAAACACATTTCAAATGCTGCAGAAATCCAGACCTGGAAGAGTTTTATCTGATGCAAATAAACCAAGTATAATGAAACAAAGCAAATGCAAGTGTTGAATAAATCATATGCATAAGGTTTTTCTCTGTGCTAAGACAAATGATGATAATGTCCTTCTTTGTGCCATTCAGATTCTTTCATTCCACTGGGCTTCACATGTGCATTTCAGAATAGAAATTTTCACTTTTTCACTGTGACCAGTAGGCAAAAACTAAACACCAGTTAATTATCTGCTTGAAATAGCAAATAGACGAGTAGATGCCGTCTTAATCTTGGTAATGTTTTTCAGTAATGGAATAGATATTATGTTATTTCTTGCGTGATGAGATGTGGTCGGCTCTCTCTTTGATCTCGTGCACTCACCAGGAAAAAGTAGATTAAAAGGTTCATGAAATCAAAATAAATCTTGAATTGGTTTTTTGCTGGAGCGCTTAAATAAAAAAATTAGCTTTATGCAAAAACATCAGGGACACGTGCACAAGGTGGTGATATTAAGGGTTGTCTTATACTTATAACCTGGTATATGTCTGATGTCATTTGAAATGCAGTGCCTGCCAGGCAGGTCTAGCTTTATTAAGGGATCACGTGTAACCTGAAAATCCACACTTTTAGGTTATGCTTTTACATGTGCTCAGAGATCACAGTCTATAAAATAATAAGCATGTCTTTGGTCATGTTGCTGTGTGGTCAGAGGAAAGATGAGGGCTCCTTTTAGTGCAGAGCTGAAGTCAGAGGGGTGGCTATTTGAAGTGAGCACAGAGAGCTGGGTTTGATTGGATAAATCTAGGGCTTCACAGAGTAGCTGCCCCTGGTATGGGGAGAGAGGATTTTTTTTTTTTTTTCCTGTGGCATTTCTCCCCATACAAGAAAAAAAGATGGGCACTGGAGCTTGGCTGGAACGTGATCATAGGCCAGCACCAGACCAGAGAGCTCCCTATTAAGGTTTTGGGTTATAAACAGCATCTGTTTCAAACAGGGCTAAGACTAGAGGACTACTCACTCTGTCTTTCCCTCTGCATGTACCACAGATCTGGCACAAACTATCAAGTCCCTCTATACTCCTCCTTACGTCTTCCATCTCATCTCATTGTGTCTCTAGTCTCTGTTCTCTTTAGAGTTTTATACGCCTCCTGCTCATTATGGTCCTTAAAGAAAAGGATTTATTTAGTATGAAAAAGCTCAGCATAGCATACGCTTACCTTTTGGTTTGTATTTGGTGCAATCACATTTGTGTGCAATGCTATCTGCAGCTTGCAGAGCTGTGAAAGTGACAACATAATCCACAAAATCACCAGTTTGCTCAACTGGTTTCCATCATGTTGTCTTATCCCTCTTTGCACAAAATAAGAAGGACCAGGGCATTTTACACAGAAGTGTTCAGAGCATGGCCTACAGAGCACAAAAGCCTTTTACAACTTTTTTTTTTTTTTTTTTCCAAAGTGTAGCTAAATAGTCTGATATTAGAATGCACGAGATAAGCTTTACAATTGTCATCAACTGAAAGAGTCAGCTGAGGCTACCTCTTATGGAAAGACTCTGAAAAAGGCTTTGTGCTGCCCTCTGCTGGAAAACATTAGTATTATGTTTGCCATGCTTCGTTGAGGCTTCGCCCCATGGATAAGTATTTTCAGTGGCATGACCTTAATGAAGACATAACAGTGTATCTTCAATAGGTTATATATCAACAATTATAATCACCTTTTTACAAATCATTTTAAGTCATGCGGAGGATCACTCATTAATGCCTAAAACTGCATCAGATCAATAAATAGCATCTTTGCATTAAGTATGCTGCACTACCTCTGAGAGATTAAGGACCTAAAGATGGGCTCAGATAGGTTGTGCACAGAGTAAACAGGAAGCATGTTATATTTACACCAAAACCCCAGCAATCCTTTCTCTGTGGATTGGTATCATTAGGGACATGCACAAGAGTGTTTTTGGCAAGTTGCCTCTTCAAATAACAGCTATTAGGGGGCTGCATCATGTTTTTATCCAAATCCAGTGTAAGCCAGTGTAGAGCAGTCACTACAGACTTTTTTTTTTTTTTTTTTTTTGCCGTTGCCATTATTTGAAGATTCAGACCACTTTGCTTGAATCTGACATGCTTTTGTTGGTAAACGATACGGTTGCTGATTTTGAGTTTAAAGGTGGGAGAGGGTGACGGTGGGACTTTGTTCGCAGCTTGCTGAATGTGCACACAGAGCTCTGAGCTGCAACTGTCTGCTATGTATTAAAGTTTGTAGCAGCTTGAGACCCCTGGAGTAAGAGAGAGAAATACAGAAGAGGGAGGTGAAAGAGAGAGAGAGAGAGAGAGAGAGAGAGAGAGAGAGAGAGAGAGAGAGAGAGAGAGAGAGAGAGAGAGAGAGAGCGGGAGATAAGGGGGTTCTAAAAGAAAAAAAAAAGAAAAAAGAAAAAAGTCAACGCTTTGTCTATTCAGAATTGACATGACACAAAGTTGCTTCTTTGTTCCTTACATTTTACGGTGTGACAGCTGAGCTGCAATGAGATATTCGTATGGGGCTCACTCATCGGCAGACTCAGCCTCTCTGTTTTTGACATGGGTGTCAAAATAAGCCACATTGTATCGCTCCAGTTTACTTGAAATCTACCAAAGGAGGGTGAAATGAAAGGATGTCAAAGGGACCACTCCATGATTTAAAGGCCTTTTGGACATGACAGGTCTACTCCGGGGTAATATACTGGCCGTGATGCTTGGCACAAAAGGTTGGATAGGGACAGGCTTACACTATCACAGGACACTGTCTGGACTGGGACTAGCCAACAGATGGTCACCTGGATTAATAGAATCAATTAATTCATCCCATTATGTAATTAAGGATGTAGTCTGATGAGCAAAGAGGGCCAGGCTTGGCTTCCTAAGATTTTAAGCATCTGATTTACCCCCTAAAAAAAGCAAACTAGTGTTTGTTATTTATCAAAGAGGGCTGCAGTGTGAAAAATCTGTGTTGAAAACATGAGAAAAGTAGTGCACGAGATCCTGCCCTTTTGAATGACAGATGAAAACAAATAAATACTCAAAGAAAAGAAATCAATTTGGTAAAAAAAATAATAAAAAAAGAACAGAGGATAGTTCAAAAAAGAAGCCTGACATGTCCTGTCTACCTCAGGGCCCACTGTAGATAGATGTACTCTTGTTGATTATTTGCTGTTTGTCATTTTATTGTCCTCCTGCATACCTGAAACACCAGAATGCTCTGACAATATTAGCAAAAGAACAGTTACTTCCCTTGAAATGTTGCATTATATTCAGGAAATATGTCAAAATCTACTCTCCATTTCCAGAACCTCAACACAAATGCATAACTACACACTCATCTGCACAAATTGCAGCAAATAATGGTGAAATACACTGAAATTGAGTCAATATGTGAATGCAGTGAGAAAATCTGCAAAATATTAATGCAGAATACAGTAGAAGAAGATGGTTTTCCATGTAAGAAGTAACAAAAAAAAAGAATATAAAAATAAAAACATAAAGTAAGAATTCACATTTATTCAGTTTCAGTGTTACATGTAGAGAACAGTGTTTTATGAAAATGCATCTCAGCAGTCATGAAAACCTGTAAAACATAACTTAAACCATGTCAAAATCCACAGTGAACCAATGAAATGACACCAGGTTGTACATAAAGTATAAATAAATCATGTTTATCCTGTCTTAGTGTCCAGTCTCTGGCCCAAATCGAGAAGTACATAAACTATCAACGTGTTTTCCTCTCCAAAGTTTTAGATAATTGTAGAGTCTGTGAAGCAGCAAAGACTCTTTGGGCCCCTCGACAAGAGGGGCAGCCACAGCTAAGTGAGTCCCATCAGGAACAATTTTTCTGCTTCATGGTCGTCTTCCTCTTTCTTTACCTTTGTGTCTTTGTGGATCCAAAACAAGCAATCTGACCTATGACCCTTTTATCTGGCTCCATCCTGTGATTGTGTTTTTTCTATGAATATTTTTGACTCATGATATTTGTGTTTGAGTTGTGACTATTTGATTTATTTATGCTGACTGCCAGTGTTTTTAAATGGTCAAATGGGTGAAATACGGGGTTTGTGATTATAGTTTAATGCAAAAAGTTCAACCAATTTCTTTCATGAGTGAAAAGGAGGAAAGTGTTCAGAGTTGATTCATTTGGTTAACAGGACCGATAATTCTAAAGCAGTTGAAATGTAATTGAATAGGCCTCTGTGTAGTTGTATTTTATTCACTAGAGGGAGCTCCAGTGTAACCGCTTAGTTTTGCTGCCCTGCATACATTGATGTAGGGTATGGAGTGGATCTGAGGTGAAAACTGTGTTTTGAGGGCACAGCTGATGAAATGTTGGATCATAGTGAGAAAGGCATGACATGAAAGTGTTCACATCTTACGGTTCACCCCCTGCTTTCCTTCCCCTAGATCTGTGTGCACATCCATTACATCTGGATTCAGACAGAATTAAGTAATGTTTATTATGTGGCTTCCTGCGTTAGTGCAAGTGCTTTTTCAAGTGTGTGCAAGACTGTTTCCTTTAGTGTTATTGTATAATACATGTTCTATTTAGTCATCTGGCATGGATTTATCTTTATTTCTCTTTAATATTGGAACCCTTTATCTAAAACTCTCACCAAATACACCCTATTTCAGTTATGAATATTTTTTATTCTGATTTAATCTTCCTATCATACTGAAGTTCAGCATGAAAGCAAACATTTGATATTTTTTATAGGTTAAAACATATTACTTTGGGCAAAAGCACATTTGTCACTACGTGTACAGGTTAACCCATTATCAATGGATTAATAAAATAGTAGCAGAAAAAACTATTAGACCATCAAAAGTCATAAAAAAAAATTTGTTATGCAATCAAGTGCTAACTCCTGTGTGTATCATATGACTAAAACAGACAGAAAAGAAAACACGGAATGCCTAAAAGCACTGTTTTTGTCAGTACAATGCCATAGCTATTGATGTACAGTAAGAACTGAAGTGATTTTGGTTATTATCAAGAAAACATGGAAAATGGCTAGAAATCAGCTCTGAAATTAAACTCATATGAGCTATTTTTGTTGTTATCGTTATATTTGCCCAAACAAATGTCCCTTTAGTTGTACCAGGCATTAAAATGAACAAGAAATTGAGGAAAACAAGGGGTGGTCTAATAATTTTTTTTCACAACTTTATATGAATGGATTATTTGTCATTATAAACACATGAGAGACACCTCAACTCAGTTGATGTATCAGTTGTATCAGTGATATGTAATCACAACAGCCTTTACCTCCACTGTCTGTATGTCTGTCTGTTTACAGGATTACACACACACACACACTAATACGCTGATTAACATGACACTTGGTTGAAGATGACAAATCCTTTATTGTGTCTGTGGGGCCTTGGTGGAGGTATGGACCCTCAGACTGTCCCTCTAATTTTTCTTTAAATGCATTTTGCTAATAATAAATACTATTTACACAACATTTCCTCCTCCACTGTGCACATGAGCTCCATGTTTCCAGTCTGGATTATTATAGTTCATATCAGGGTACCAACAAAAGTGGCATTGTGTTAATTTGACTGAAGGGGCAAAGATTCAGAATAGCAGGAAACCTCTTAAACAGGGGCTCTGGTGAAACGTTTCACAGTAGGGGGTATGGTCAGTGGGGGGTATGTCCGGCTGGGGACCTCCTGTGAGCATGGAGGTCACACACTCATACAGATACAATCATTTTGTAATCTCGGCTACTCCTATTAATTACCACTGTGTAATCTCCCAGGGTTTTCACACATATCAAGAGCTGTGCTCATTTAATTTAATGTAGGTTAGTAAGAAAGGATAAGAGGCAGGACAGTTAAGCTGATCTCTCTTGCTCCCCCTTCCTCCTCAGCATCCCGCTGAAAACCCAGCCCGGCCAGAAAAGAGGATGCTGTCTAAGACATGACTAATCTTGGAGCAAACTCTTAGTCTAGTCTAGTCTGGTTGCAAATTGTTAAATGTCTAAGTACAATGTTACATCCATTGATCTTTCTTTGTTTTTGCCCTAAAAGATTGCCATTTGGGACTTGGTGGATTAGACTGTCTGTTTATGGGTCTGCGGAGCCTGGAGGTCTGAGTGATGCAAGGAAATAGCCTGGTCCTCAGTGTGGCCAGTAGGGTGTGTCTCACTGCCCTTTGCTGGATTGCATTTGCTACATCAAAGAGTCTTATACATCGTGCTTATTCCACAGCCAAGCTATACAGACTGGAGTTTAGTTCATACTGGAGAGCACAGGAAATGAGGTTAGCGTGATGCACTTTAGAGGGGTTAGAAGGGGGTAAAAGGAAAGGAGAGGAGAGGAGAGGAGAGGAGAGGAGAGGAGAGGAGAGGGGAGGGGAGGGGAGGGGAGGGGAGGAGAGGAGAGGAGAGGAGAGGAGAGGAGGAGGTGTCAGACATACTATCTGTATTTTTAGTTTACACTCTTCTGTGAGGTGTTCTAATTGAACAGATAGAAATCATGAAAGCTTTAACCCGACCACAGCAGAACAGTTGAAAGTCTGAGCCGTCTCCCTGTTAGTTTTGATCCAGTGCAGATGTGACAGCTGTGTAGTGTCAGAAGAGACTGGTGTCATAGATACCAAACATGTTTTGATTCCATGGCTTCCTATGCAAATAAGAAATGACGATTTGCATTTATGTTATATTTAGCATGTCTACATATACATTTATATATCCATACATAAGTGTATTTATGCAGTATGTATATATTATATTTTTATGCATAAGAGATTCATTTTCTGTAGTGATCTTTAAAACTCATGTTAATATCAATATACAAATGGAGCTGTTTTTCCTTATTTCTATAGTGTAATAAAATATATTTTTGTTTTTAAAGAAAATGTCAGTTCCTTATTTTTTCAGCAGGTGGCAGCATTGTACATCAAATCCAACTTCAAACTTGAGGTACGCATATCAGAGACGTGTCAAAATCACTACCCATAATTAATTCCATTTCCCTTCTTGATGTATTTATATCCCCAACATTTTTTTGTTGTTACCAGATAAAAAGAGGCAGGTTATTTTTGAGGTGAAGATTATTTTTATGCTCATATAATCATGACACGTGCAAGTGAGCATGTTTTGACATGAGGCTCATGGGACCATTACAAAGTGAACCTCTGTCCCTTTACCATCTCTTTCAGCTAATATCTTTGTGAGTAGACAACCTGAAAAAATATGGAAAATAAACTATATGGGGATTTTATTTGAGGTTACATTCTGCCAATTAAACAACAGTAAAATTATTGTTGCTATTATTGTTCCTGTGCTTCTCTGTCTCTAAAAAAATCTCACTTGAATGAACAGAGAAGTAGCTGAGACTTGAACAATCAGTGTTAAACTCCTAAAGAGCCTTCATTTGCTTTTTTGACTTATCATCCAAGGCTGGTTATTGACCCGTGAGTGTGAAATGGATTGAGCTGATAGGCTGGAACTCCACAGGGAATATATTCACTTTTGAGGGCTAACCTCTGGAGCCACTCTGTGAAAGTACTAATAAAAGTGGGGGCTATCTGTCTGTGAATACTTAATGCACCAAAGAGGAAGTAAGAGGATGACTGAAATCTGAAAGTTAGTGCAAATATGAGCTCATGTGATGAGTCGAAATGTGAACGGAGTCAATGGAGGAGTCTGTTAAGGGAAACATGACCCCAGGGCATTTTCCTACTGCAAAGACATGTAAGTAAAGGGAGATTGGCTTGTCCACAGAGAGCATTCACTCTGACGTTTCTAGCATCAGTAGCTGTTTGAAAAGAGTTAATCTAGCAGTTATATTAGACATTGCAAGTGAGGACAGTCAATACAGTTCTGAATAGACACATCTATTCAAATTCTCTGTGTCTTCTGAAGACAACACAATGCAGTTTCTGGTTTTTAATTTGAGAAACACTATATCAAACACTGAAAGCTTGGCTGATTTAATGAGTGTATTAGTATTGCTGCGATAATGCCGCCCAAAATCACTCTGAAGACAAAAACTGTTTTACTGATGTCTCTGAGGGCTTTCTTTCCCAACAACAAATAATGACTGGTGCGCTCTATTTTTAACTAAAATAAAAATGGCAGCTGGGTTTTTCAGTTAGGTACAGCCTTTGTGAAACATGTGTCAAGATAAATATATCATACATAAAACTAATATACCTACACACACAGAGCTGGTTGTTAAACACAGGAACAAACCTCACAAAGTCCATCAATTTAGTCCATCTATGATGTGAGGTTAACTACCAAGGACAAGCGTTTTAGCATCCCCATGTATGTGTGTTCTTTTATTTCTCCAGTGTCACTGCTCATTTTGTTCTGAGGGAAGATGAGAAGAACCATAGCATTAACCCATAAAGACCCAGTGTGACTTCTGAGGCAGTTCCCAAATGATTTAACCTGTCTTAAGTGATTCATCACCATTTATTATAATAAATTGTATTTTGTGAATTTTCAGTGAAAATCAAGTATTTTCTTAAATTTAATTTACGGATCATGTAGATGTTCATAAAAGCTCAGATTTAAGGTGAGGGTTATTTTATCCAAACAGAAAAAACTGAGGAAAAACTAACTTTTTCAATGATATATATCATTAACTGAAGATACACTAAGTGTCTCCATCCACCGTCACTGATCCAACTCCATGGGTTTTACTGGTGAATCAATGTTGTAGAAGATGACAGTGTTTCCACGGTAACTACGGAGCCTCTGAACGTCCAAATGGGTCATATGTGATGACCATGAAAAGATGACAAACTGTATGTTACACCAACTATTTACATGTTTTGATAGGATTAGTGGAACAGTTTAGATCAGTCGATGCTTTTGGTCGATGGTGGATGTTTGGGTCTTTATGGGTTAAACAAAAAACAGCTGCTTGTGTTTTTCATTTTTACTAGGGTCATTTTGGTTGACCTGATACCCTGTCATTTGCCCATGTCCTTGTCTAACTTGGATCCCGGTTCAACTCATGCTGTTTTTCACGTTATTAAGCTGCCAGAGAGAGCCCTTGATAAGGATGTACCGTGTGATAAAGCCCCTCCCTACCTGTCTGACACATGCGTCATGAGAAATCACTCCGACTGATCCAAATGACCAATCTAGTTTAGAAAGTGACTGCTAGACTGCCCTCGAGAGCTCACAGAGGCTTTTAGATATATAAAAGAGATCTATATCCACAGGCTGACATCCAACGCTGTCAGCCTCCACAGACCTGGCATGCTGGGATTACATAACCAGAATCTGAATATGGGAGAGAAGACGGGAAGGAGCAGACATACTGTACTGATGATAATTATTTAGCACTCCAACCCAGTAGTGAAGCAGGCTCTGATAAAACTGGCTGTAAAATAAATCAGAGACATAAACTCACCAATTTCTTTGGAAGCTTTGAATAACTAGATACTATCTCTGCTGAGTCTGATACCATGGCTCTGCCTTTGTAAAGAAGGAAGCTTAACATTTGCATGGACTTTTTTAATAACAGCACGTCTAATGATGACCCCTCTGTAATCTAACTGCACTATCAGTTCTTAATTAATGTGTTTAACGATGAGCAGATGAATCAAATTGCTTTATAAAGATAAGAACATTTTCCATTTATATGAAACTCACACAGACCCTAATGTCAATTAACATTCAGACAGTTGTAGTTTAATAAGCAAAGACAAAACGGAGAGTTGACCTTAACATGTAAAAGTAATAAGTACGATAATTAATTGCACAGTTTTATTAAGCCCAGCTTTGTATATATATAAAAGTGCTTTCAAAACACAATGACATGTATTGATTTTGAAGCCTGTGTTTTCTCATTTCTTTGAGGAGCAGCGGTGCATTTTTGTTTACTTTCTATTGATTGATGAAAACCATTTTCCAAACTAGCTTAGCCACCTGCCATCTGGCTGAAGTAAAAATGAACTTGTAGTGCTTGTGTTGTGGGAGAGAATTTTTGTTTGTAATTTGCTAAATGCCAAATGTTTTACTGCGTTAACAAATGTGAATAAAAGCAGTTTAAACTACACTGAAATCTCTCCACGCTCCAGACCAAAAAAAGACTAACTTTATGCCTTTAGACTTTAACACCAGGTCAAACTTTATGACACATTTGTTCCTCCAGGAGTTGTTTATAGGTCTCTGCCTGATTATGCTGCTGAGTCGTCCTGGGAATGGGGAGGTTGGGGTTAAGTACTGTCAGAGGTTAGTTTAGGGTTAAGGCCATGGGTGACATGACCGGGTTTGTAAATCCCATGAAGGAAGCACAGAGACAGAAAAACATGAATACCAGTCTGTGTGGAAGGAAGTCAAGCATTTTATTTCCCCTTTGCCATGTGTAAAACTCTGTGACCAAAGGCTTATGGCAGCAGCTTAGTGGGCCAGATGGGGGGCAGAGAAGAGAGCAGTCGTCCTCTGATGTGTCACTGAAAACCGGACAACACTGACATGGACCTCGGGTATGTCTCCTGTGGTACTTAAAAGACCTGTAAGTCAGCTCAAGCACCATTAATCTCCATCCATAAAGCTGCAACTGCAGTCTGTTATTTACACGCAGCATAACTCTTTCGTCTGAGTCAACAAGTGTGAGCAGTGAATAAAAACTGTACACTCAATACTGTGAATAAACCATCTTACAACAGTAACTGCACGTAAGTGCTGCTGCATATTGACATTATTTAGTGATTTAGTGATTAAAAGTGGTGTAAATGACTCAAAGTCTGCTTCTTAACTGAAAGGGGAAAGAAGCTGCTTTACAAATTTAGGTGTTTTTAACCCATAAAGACCCAGTGTGACTTTTGAGGTAGGTCCTAAATGAGCTTTTCTCTCTATTTAACCTTTCTTATGTGATTTATCACCATTTTTTATAATAAATTGTATCTTGTATTTTGTGAATTTTCAGTGAAAATCAACTATTTTCTTACATTTAAGTTAATGATCATGTAGATGTTCATAAAAGCTCAGATTAAAGGTAAGGGTTATTATATCCAAAACAGAGAAAACTGAAGAAAAACTGACTTTTTAAATTATATATATATATATATCATTAACTGAACATAAACCAAATGTCTCCATCCACTGTCATTGATCCAACTCCATGGGTTTTACCGGTGAATCAGTGTTGTAGAAGATGACGGTGTTTCTACTGTAACAACGAAGCCTCTGAACATCCAAACAGGTCATATGTGATGACCATGAAAAGATGACAAACTGTATTTTTCACCAATTATTTACATGGATTGATAGGATTAGTGGAACAACAGATATGAAAGAGTTTGCTCTTTATGGGTTAAATGCATTTGAGTATTCTCACACACATTTATGGATATTGGTAAAATGGCTGTGTAGTATCCACTCTATGCTCCTGTAACCATTGGCAACCTCCTTCTATAAGAACTTCACACCTTCTGTGTGAGGCTTAAGTATAAAACGAGATAGTAAAGAAAACAGATCAGTCCTCTTATGCTGCCATTTTATAATAGTCAGTTAATAACAAAAAAAAAAAAAAAAAAAGAATGCTCTATATGAAACTGCAAAATAATTGTTTTAAGTAGTATGCATCACAAATGGAAACAGGTAAGTGTACAGTTATTACAAAAAACAACATCATAAGCTTTCTCTTTCAATGTATTTTATACTAAGAGCAAAATAAGAAAACGGATCAAAAATTGATCAGAATAAAATAAATAATATAAATAATAAGTCAATCCAACACTTTCATCCCTGTTAGGGCAGTCTAGCAAAGTAATTTCAATCCTTTATCTTCTTTTACAGCCTTCTACATCTGCTAAATCTCTCTTGTTTCAGTGTTAGACTAAGAGGGGAAATGAATCTGTAATCCATGAACATTAACCCATAAAGACCCAAACATCCACTGTCGAGCAAAAGCACCCACTGATCTAAACTGTTTAATACCTGTTGTTCCATTAATCCTACCAATCTATGTAAATAATGGGTGTAAAATAAAGTTTGTCATCTTTTCATGGTAGTCAGATATGACCCATTTGGATGTTCAGAGGCTCCATAGCTACCGTGGAAACACTGTCATCTACAACATTGATTCACCAGTAAAACCCATGGAGTTGGATCAATGACAGTGGATGGACACAATTGGTTTATGTTCAGTTAATGATATATTTCACTGAAAAGTCAGTTTTTCTTCAGTTTTCTCTGTTTTGGATAAAATAACCATCACCTTTAATCTGAGCTTTTATGAACAGCTACAGGATCAGTGAATTAAATATAAATCAAATCAAATTTTATTTATATAGCGCCAAATCATAACAAAAGTTATCACGACACTTTACATATCGAGCGGACTCTCAGCCAATTTACAGAAACCCAACAGAACCTTCCAGGAGCAAACACTTGTGACTGGTGACAGTGGCGAGGAAAAACTTCCTTTTAATAGGCAGAAACCTCGAGCAGACCCTAACTCCTGGAGGATGGCCGTCTGCCTTGACCAGTTGGGGTAAAAGAGAGAGGGTAAAGGAGGAGAAAAAGAGAGAGAGGAAGATAGACAGACTGGGGGAAAAGGAGAGAAGAGGGGAAGTCGTAGTATAAGAAAATACTTGATTTTCATTGAAACTTCACAAAATACAAAATGACATTTATTATAAAAATGGTGATAAATCACATAAGAAAGGTTAAAAAGAGGGGGAAAAAATCATTTGGGAACTACTTCAAAAGTCACACTGGGTCTTTATGGGTTAATGACTTCAAACACCACCGTAACAGAGGAGGTTCTTTCAGTTCAGTTCTTTTTGTGTCTGCTGGTCCTTTTGTCATAATGCTTCAGTTTGACCACGCCTAAACCCTAAATCTCCAACTTCCCTGTTCATCCTTCATCCTAACTGCTGTCTCATCCTCCCACAGGATCAACCTCCTTCTCAGTGTCTCCCGTGGTGGCTCCTCAACTCCTGTGCATGTTGTCCTGGGTGACATGAATTAATGATAACAGCAGAGGCTTCACAGACTGGGCTCATTTATTACATAACTCAAGCAGGTCTTCTGCAGATCCACACTTTTTTTTGACACTTCATGTACAGTACAGTGCTGCACCCTCCACAGCTGACTCTTTTTACCCTCCTTTCTCATCCCCTCTGTCCTTGCTGCAGCACCCAGCATATGATGCAGTGGCTATGCGGCCATATGGCAATGTGTCACAAGTATTTACCCATAGCCTGTGCACTCAGAGCTATATTTTTGTACACAAAAGCGTGGATAGTAGGGCACAGCAGGGTGGAAAGAGGCTCGTTTGATGGTGGATGTTGACAGTTTTTCAAAGGCTGAAGTACCTTAAGAAAAACTCTAAGACAAGGATATATTAAACTATCCTGCAGTTGTGGAGAGGGTGGCTCAATTTTGCTACCAATTAGTGGGGCGGTAATCTGCAAGTCATCTCTCTAGTGACATTAGACAGCAGAAGGCTGTTGTGTGTGATCATTAATAGAAATTCATCTGCTTCAACACTCCAGGGAGGCCTGAATGCCATGGGTTCCCTATGCACCTGAAAGCACCTCATTACGTACATCCTGCACAGCCGCAGAGGACATGGTAACTAGACAGTCAATGCTGAGCTCTTTTGTTAGAAAGTCCATCTAAAAGACCAAGTAATCTGGTAAATTCTCACTATTCCCTTTCAGAGTGCAGCTAATTTTTCATCACTGTTGGAAATTTCACAGCCTGAGGTGAGAACAGGGTCTCATTGAATAGAAATAAGAATAAAAATACTGGACATCCAGCACAGTTAATTTGTATTCCCCTGTCTAAAAATGTTCTTTTTGAATTGTTTAGTATGTTTTATGTCATATCTGTACATTCCTTACATATTTGCACAACAGCAATAATATTTGCCCTCAATGTCTACCACTGTGACAGTATTTTGTATCTTGTACAATCAATCTTTATTTTTTTGTTTTTGCACCTTGATATACTTACTGTCTGCACAGAGTACTTGCTTCATTTTATTTTACGTATTTATTTTTCCTTGCTTAGTATACAGTTTATTTCCTTTATTATGTTTTAGTTTAAATTGTTTTAACTGCACAGTTTACTTCCTTTATTTCCTTTTAGTTTAGCTTAACTGTTTAAATTAGTCGTGTGAAGGGAACTCACAAAGTAAAAATTTCATAGCTCAGTACTGCTGTGTATATGACAATAAACTTCTTGAATCTTGAATATCAGTCAGTGCTGACGTTTCTGTTCCAAAAAATAACCTCTTCCACATTTACGTGAGGTGCAGTCAGTGTCTTGTTCACTTGGGTTATTTCTATTCCTTCTACTTTTTTTTTTTTTTGTGTGCAACAAACCAATGAACACTTGAATAACTTCCGGCAGCATAACAAACCTACACACTTCCTGTCTTTGTTTTGTTGCACTCTGTCCTAGTTCCTTGAAAGTTGGACAAAATTACTGCAGTGGTATAGAACAGAATTGGTGCACTCATATTGGGCCATTCCAAATGAGCATGGGTACCAATACATTCTCCTGTGTAAAGACTAATGAACAGTGGACACAGGATTTGGCTGCCAAGACTGATAGTGGTTGCCTTATTAAGGAATCTTCATAAAACTATTGTCTGCCAAGATAAGACAGAAAAAAATATACTTTAAGTACAATGTTTATACCTCATGTATTTTAGTGAAAATCTACTTATACTGTGCAAAGTAGAAAACAGAACTTTCTAACCTTACCCTGACCCCAACATTCTTATATATGATTAATGAAAGTGAAAACCCTTTTTTTAAGTCCCCATGTGCTACATTTTTCTCTACTTTGCGTCTTAGTATCTTTGTTTTTAAGATGACATTTCCTTTTTTCACTTTGTTCTGTGTCACCACTTTCATGTTCTGAACATCCTTTACCCAGCTTCATGGTTTAAGATGTGGAAAATCTATTATCAATGGATTATCCATAGCCATTTAATTTCCTCTCTATCTGTTTACAGTTATCATGGCCCAGTGCTCCAAACCTGTTTGAACTGTTGACTCAGGACAAAGTTACACAACACAAAAGGTCTGAGGCAATTACAGTTGAATGCTTAGATTACTGCACTGTGTATTATAATTCTGCTGGTGCTTACAATACATGCTTTTAAATACCAGCCAGATATTCTATTTGCTGTGTATTCAACTCTTGTTAAAACCAAATGCCATGGATTTTAATGATTGCACTCAAACACACACCAATGCCAAAAAATGATCTTAATCACTTTTGACCTCTCCTTTGGTGCCAAGTTTGGACAGCTGTTAAAAAAGGAGGAAAAGCATGAAGGAACACTGGCTGTAATGGAAGTATCATAAATAGTTCATAGCCGTCTTCCTGCAGGCAGCAGCACCTTGCAGCCTCTGAATTGCTGTTTGGCTTTACAGTGGGAACTCCTCCAGAATTACATAATAGACCAGAAGTGCGTTTTGTTTGCCAATATACTGGCACACAATATGAGTGGTGCTTACTCTACATTAAATTACAGCTCTCACAGTTGTACACATATGCAAATTTCATACATATACAGAAAATAGCCTAAAAATAGTTGCTTTTACAGCATTTCCGGCCTTTTAACCACCCCAAAAGATGCATTTTTTCCTTTCAGATTGTATGTGTTTATGTAAGAAAAGAAGAGATGGTAAGATCAATGTTCTTTGATTTATCTATAAAATATGATTGAAGAAATAAATGTTTATAAATGTATCTGAGGTCTCAGTTGAAGTGCTTTGCTTCAGTGGAAAATTTTATCCCTCTGCATGCTGGGAAGACATTATAGAATCTAAGTAGTTTATACAGCAGACAACAAACTTTAAAATGCAACAGGGAATTCAAATGGAGGCTGAGCTCAAAGAGCAGGTTCACTCTGGTGAACATGTAACCCTAAATTCCCTGTCTAAATGTTTGCATTTAACACGTCCTAATTTAGACATCACTTGAGCTGGTGCTTGAATGTTTGCCTGAATGAAGATTGTAGACTTGAACCACTGCTGAGCATGAAGGAAGCTAATTGAAAAGGAGAGGGTAATTGGGAAATACAATGTATTGCCTCCTCCTGTCACGACTCACTGCTTCCCCTGTTGTTGTTGCTGCCAAACACTGAATACCCATAAGAAGCCACTGAAATGCTTTAATATGTGAACCAGTCAAATCTTAAACTGAGCTTTCAGTGATTTTGTTTTGTTCACCCCCTTCACCCCCAGTGGACACCTTCATGGTTTGCAGCTTATTGCAAATCAGTGATGAGACTGACAATAGAGTCATTGTATTTGCTAACATTTTCCTATAAAATCTGGAAGCTGAATGCTGAAGGTGAAAATGTTCTTTTCTTCCTCAAATACGGGTTGCAAGTTTTTCAATTTTGCTTTAAGCACCAGTCTGTCATGGTGACAAGGGAGAGTCTCAAGGTCTTGGTTTAGGAAAAGAAGACACCTGTAATAAGTGTCCAACATATCCACTGTTTTATATCATGATTTTATCCTACACACAGTATATGCTGTTCAAGGCTTTAAGTACCGGGAAAGGTGCTTTTATGAATTATTTACATAACTCGGATGAAACTAAGAACATGAACAGAGTCATCAGAAATTATGTGGCAGTCATTTCATATTAGTGTCATATAACACACAGCATTGTGGAACTGTTAGAAAGTTGTGGAACTGTGGGATACTTTTGAATTCACCACAGGGGAAAATAATTTTCACAATACACTCAGGCAGTACTAAAAAACAGAGTATTGGAAATATAGAGAGTGATATATACATATATATATATATATATATATATATATATATATATATATATATATATATATATATATATATATATATATATATATATATATTATTTTGTTTGTTTTATAAACTATAACCAATTATTCCAAGTTCTAAATAATTCTTTGGCTTTTATCCAATATTAACCCTTTTAAAGCCTGAACCAATAAATCACCGACAGAAAATTCCAGTTCTTTGAAGCTGGAGCCTTTATTGGCCCCTCTGAACAACCCAAAAATGTTTTTTCAAATGTTCCATGTATGAGTTTCAATTTTGTATCATATTTGATACATCGGGTGCCAGTGCTCAAATATTATTATTTTTGAACAAACAAAAACACGATATAACACAAACATGTCTAACAAATTGGTAATTCCTTTTCAAAATGGGCAAAGTTCTGCCTCCTTCCTCATTAATGACAATCTTGTAAAAGCCACTGGAAAAGCCTCTGGTGAATGAATTCCTCCCCCCTGGTGGATTATCTGTGTATTGCATGTATCTGCCTGTATACATCAGGTTTTTCAATTAAAAAACATCACAATGATCATGTAGAGGGCTTCAAAACTCATGTATCAAATATGATATGCTTAGTGTTATAGGGTTAAAGAAAGTGTAAAAACAATTTCAGGCTCAGTTTTTATGGATCTGAAATCTTGCCTACAGCTGTACTCTATTCCACATAGTATCAAGAAACTGGCCTCGTTGGTTTTACACAATCCTTCTGACAGACAGATGAACAGACAGGTCACTGAACCACCTCAATAATGGTTAAGATGCTCTGTTCACTACGGATACCACCTTAGAGTACACCCACAACAAATGTTGGTGGGATTACAGACTGCTTATACTGCTTTTAAAGGCACCTGAGAGTAATATGGAGAGGGTTATTTAGGTCCATAAGAAGCGAACAAATTAGTCAACGAAATGAGAAGGATATTCCAATATAGAAATAAATTCCATTAAGAAGACCTTTTAAGTGTCTAAAGTAATATTTACTCATTAAATTAGTTGGAGTAAGTTTCATTCCATGAACTTTGGGAGCAACCCAATAACAACCTGTGCAAAACCATCTCCTGTGTAGTTACATCAAACAACATTTAAAGAATTCGCAGATAAATTTGTTATTGGATTTTAATGACCTGTTTTAGCCAGAGATGGAAGAATACGCTTCCTGATAATTGAAAGGAGAAAGGAGATTAGAAAGAAATAGCCCATTTTCATGTCAGCATTTTTTCCCTGAAACACTCAGTCATTGATTTCCACATTAAGCAGACCTTTATACTAACATTGTTCCCAGACACTGCTCAGAGAGCTTATTGATTGTGGTGGACAGCCAGACACCACAGATGCATCCTCAATCACCAATTGCAAAATTAAACATGTCCTTATGGTAGACAGGTTGCTGGGTATCTGGGTAGCCTATCTAATTCTAGCACATGGAGGATATATGAGCGTCAGTGTGTGAGGAAACACATATTAAAAGCCAGGCAGACTCTCTAGCACCACATGGGCACTGAGGTCAATATTTGTAAGACAATAAATGTTCTGAGAATGATTTACAACCTTGGAGCTGCAAGCAAGACTATGATTTACATTTCACATTTATATTCATTTTTATTAGAAAACCTGGTATCATGTTACCTGAGTTTAATATACTTCAGTTCCCCAAAATGTAACAGATTGTCCTGACATTCAGCAACTAATACATCCATGTTGTCATTTCTTTCTTGGTTGATTATTGGCTTCATCTGCTCTTCTTTCTAATTTTTTTCATTTATTCTGATGGTTTCCAAACTTTCTTTTTTATCTTTAGACGTTATCTGTGACATAACCACTCTGGTTTTGTTTCCAAGATTGCACTCGGTATATAAGCAAACAAACACCAGGCTTCTGTTTCCTTTCAGGCCACACAGGCAATAAGATGTGAGAAAATTGTCACAAATAAAGGAAGCAAGACTTTGCCACCTTTGGTACATCTCCAACACAGCCCACACGACCTGGTTACATCTCTGCACTTACCAGTTTATTGTCCACAAGCATCCTTGGGGACATCATGGTTTATATGATCAGGGTGGGAGTTTATTCAAAACAATAGAGATTTCTTTGTCCTTTTTAATGAACATATTGTATACCTACAATAGATGCATATACAAAACACTACAAAGAGATAATGAGACACATATAGTTTTACCAACTACTCGTATGCTGTATAGTAAAATGCACCATTCATCCTTGTAACAGCTACATAAACAAGCAATGTACACAATATTTTCAAGAGGTTTATCAGGACACAAAACAAGAAGAGTGAGGAGTCAACCACAGTCTCCATGACAGCAGGATCCGAAGGTGGGCGTATAGCTATTCATCAGGGATTGGCCCCCGCAGTGTGACCCTGATCAGTAGAATCAGAGGAACTAAGCTACTCACCTCCCTTGCCCTTGACCTAAAGCCAGGCTCTGGGATGCCCGCTCGCTCGCTCAAGGCTACAACCTTCTCAAAGGCATATTAAGTCCTGGGTTTCTTTATTAAGGAACACAGTCAACACACAATTATAGAATCTTGCATGGCGTTTGGTGTAGAACACAGAAGCCAGTGGGCAGAATGTGTGGGACTGGATCTGCATACTGTACTTGGCTTTCTGTGTGTGAGCATGATGCGGTTGAAAGTGCTCAACATACCATATAAAATATGCATTTTGTTTGTAAGTAGGTCATCAACTAAGCACTACTGTATACATGTACACATGCATGTATTCACACATGCATGTATGAATGTGTGTATGTATATATGTATGTCTGTATATATGTGTGTATGTATGTATGTGTGTGTGCATGTATGTATGTATGTATGTATGTATGTATGTATGTATGTATGTATGCATCTATCTATCTATCTATCTATCTATCTATCTATCTATCTATCTATCTATCTATCTATCTATCTATCTATCTATCTATCTATCTATCTATCTATCTATCTATCTAAAAATGGGTAGAAACTGGAATTGTTTTTGTTTTGTTTTTTACTTAACACCGGAGAGCCCTGGGCGAACTTAAAACTAAGAATGAAAACAGAGATGCCTAGTTACTACTTAGAACTGGAACCCTTGTTACTATGGCAACAGTCAGCTAAACTAGCCAGTAGCACCAACTGAGAAAAGGGAGGAAAAACATAGGTTATAATTTGTGGTAAAATAATACAGTGGAATGAGAAGAAGCCAGAACTGGAAGGACACTCAGTGAGTGCAGACCTTCACCAAAACCAGTGAGAGTCTCTGGCTTTGGTGAAGGTCTGCACTCACTGAATGTCCTTCCAGTTCAGCCTTCATTTTTGCAGGTGTAAACATCAGAATGTAGTCTTGAAGTGTAATGGCCTATCTTATATTCATGTAGTATTGATGGGCTGTGTAAAACAGTCTTCTGTAACCTACCTTGATTGGTAAAGGCGCTTGCGTACACTGCATTGATCGCTTGGTGGGCAGACTGTTCCACTGAGCTGTGATAGACAGGGGTGTTTTCCGACCCCCTGTTGAGGCTCACCAGGAGGGTATGTAAAGGTGAAGTTCTGGGTCTCAGGGCCCACAATGCAGACCCCCTGGGGAGGGTAATCACCATGAGACCAGCAACAAGTCAGCACAGCAGTGGCCCCTCGTCACAAAGATACTCGTCTCCAGAGACATGGCTGCGCCTTTGTGCTCCCCTACACTCTGAGTGTGCTCCACTCCAGGGGGTTTGAGAGGCACCACAGGGTGCCCATTAAGCCATTAGGAGTGGAGGACAGCCCTGACAGCCTGATACACGAATACACACACATACACACCCATATGAACACTTTCTAAGCCCACTCATGTACTGTAAGTACACAAATGCCCTGTGATGTCAAAAGCAAAGTATTGTTCACTTAACACAGCTGTCAGCCATTTAGCGCTTGAATAGGAGAACAATTTGTCATTTTTGTTTGCTTACTCCCTCATTTCCTGCCTAAATCATTCATTTACTCCATCGCTTACTGACTTACACACCTACTCATACGCTGTGTAAGTGCTCTGGTTTATCTCCAACCTAAACCAAGATGACTGTGATTTGTCTCAGAGAAAGCAGAAACACAAGCACACCACACATCACAATATGATGACAAAAAGTAATGTAACACAATATCAGGACAGCCCAGAATAGCTAACAAAGAAGTACAAACAGGCACATACATAAATAAATAAATACATACAATAATGACTGTTGAATTAAAGTTTAATAAGAGGCACACATGTTGAAATGTTGAAAAATTAACTATAGCCATGTTGATAATAGTGATCCATAGCTCATCTGTGATGATGGTAAAGCATACTGTTTGTGATGAATTTGGCAAGCTGATTATTATTATTGGATGGTCATTGAGTGAGTCATAAGTTTATTAAAACACAAAAATGTAAGTCAGTATACAATTCAGCTTTTAATCCACTTTTTGTCCTCCAAACACACTAGTAGCCTACTGTCAAGTATAGGTTATTTTTATGTCTTACATGATATTTGCTGCCCTCAACAATACAAAGTTGAGAGTAGGAAATGACCGATCCACTTGTTGGAAATTACCAAGAGTTGAACTTCCATCCCTTCTTGAGTGCCCTATGCCAGTGACTTTAAAGAGAGAGTGAAATCTCTGGAATCAACGCTGTTGGTCTCTAAATGTTTCGACTGATTGCTTGAGTATTTTTGTCTGCGTTTGTGAATGTTTTTATTTTTGTAAACTGAAACTATGGTTCAGACAGAGACATGCTGTCTCTACTGACCCTTCCTTAAGCCCCACCCCTAATAGTTTCTGTTGCTATGCCTGTCAAGGTCTGGTACTTGACTTGTCACTATATGGAGTTTTCAGCACCACTGGACAGATATTTCAAGGGAAGCAGCAGGGAATTTTTGTGATCACAGTTATGAAAAAGCAGAGAAACTCAAAAAGAACAAGAAGAACTTCAATTCCATAATAGATACTATAAAAAATATATAAATAAACAAATGACTGTGTACAAAATCATTGTGTCCTTATGAGGACTTTCAGCTAAATTCTGCTAAATCATGACTTTACATTATGACCTTCAAATGGTCTGACTGTGCCTGGTTATAGATTCTAACATATCGTTGGACAGTTGTTATTTTTGGGCAGGGCTTAGCAAAGAGTCAATTAGGGTGAACCTGTAATATCTGTCTGCAGAGTTCCAGGTCATGGTGCACCCTACATGTGCCAGAACACTCAAAATGTTGCATGTGTCTTCATGAAAATGAAGTTAAATTGTTTTTATTTTATTATGTTTGTTTTAATAAAGTAAACATCTGTAATCTGCAGGTGCAAGCTATCCTAATAGTAAAATGAATTGAAGCTAAATCCGGATTAACATTAACATTTTGTGGACTTGAAGAATGTTATCAAATATGTGACATGTGGTACTTTTCATAGATGAGTCTAATGAGGATCTCCATACCGTAAGTACTGGTACTTCCTTTCTCTGTAGTTTTGTTTATGTGGTGACCTCCATAAACTTTTATCTGTGCCTGGTGAGTCTAAATTATATATTCATTATTATGTGGGTGTCTCCAGAAAGTCTGGTCTGAATGCTGTTCTTTCAGTAGTTCTGTAGAGACACTGTCACAGATTGTTACAGTGTGAGATGTAGCTAATTGGGAAGTTAAATTGGACAGGAAAGTCAGACTTGTGGTGTAACATATAAATTTGTCCTCATTATTAATGGCACTTAATCTTTTTGAGTGGCAGGGTTAGGCTTTTGTTGCAGTGTTCTTGATATTTTGCCATCATTTGACTATGACTCTAGAGACTCTTATTTTTCCTCCTGATGTGGCTCTTGTGCATTTATTTGAATCATAAACTGCCAGTGCAGCTCTGTGTTAGCATGATTATTACAAGCATTGGCTGAGGAAAAAAAAAAAGCATGTGGTAGACATCAGAAATATTGCATAGGAGTTTTATGGGAAGTGAAAGTTGCATAATATAATGCACTTTCAGTCAAGTTTATGAAGGTAGTCAAGAAAAAAAGTGCACAAAACATGAGTATAAAAGGTTTAAAGGGAACATATGTACTTAAAATTTTATGTCTTCAAGTTTCAGAGGCCTTTCACTGCATTTTTCAACATCACTTAGTTGGTCAGACCCCACTTTGATGACACATACTTACATTTTGTGGTTTGTTTTGGTCTTACATTGTCCTTTGTCTCAATTTCATTTGATGTATAATTTATTCAATTGTTTACGATAACTTAAAAGAATCAATTTACATTTAAATTTCAATATCCTCATGCATATGTGGCCCTAAAGTCACATATCAAATTTCTAGTAAGTACCTATAGTGTTAATTTTTGTTAAGTAAAAATATATCCAAGTGACACTGAATTTACAGGGACCAGGGATGAGGATTGTGAAATACAAAACGACAGGTGTAGAGTGAACAAAAAAAAAGTCCATCAAAAAATGGTAAAGTGGTTCTGCTGAAGTCATGAATTATACATGGTGCAGCTAGGTTCAGACGCTGAGGTGAAGTGAAATGGCCTCTTGCATCAGCATGGAATTACTATTTATGGATCATAGCGACAAACCATAAAGATAACTAGCAATCACAGTAGTGTTAAGATTGTAATTTTGTCTCAGGCTTTCTTTGTCTCCTGCATACTTTCTCTTAATCTGTTAATATTTGTTAGTCAGTTGTTTAATTAATTGTTAGTTAAAGCCTTGGTGAATTTCCCCCTGGGGATCAATAAAGTTCATCTGTATCTTTAATAATACACTTCACTGCATTGATTAGCATGTTCATGAATGCAGAGACACACATAAGTGCATCCTGGTAAGAGTTCATAAACTGAACAGTAGCCTCTCTCTGGGTTTCCTGCTGAGCTGGGCCACTTTAGATGCATTATAGTGTAACTGATAACTCTGAAGGCTGGGAGATGGTGTTTGTATGTTGTTAGTGTCGCTGCTTTTCTTTTAAAGCTTCATTCTGACATGATGATGTTTATCCGATGCTCATTCACATGCAGTTTTCGTAGCTGAGTCTCCAAATGATGTATGGTAGCGCTTGTGGACAGTATACTGTATACCGTGACATTTTTTTTCTTCTAGGACATTTAGTTTACCCAGATTTGAGGATGGGGCTGCAACTTGCAATTATTACCTCGACCCCCGAAGAGGAGGCAAAAGGTATTGTTTTTGGTTTGGTTTGTTTGTGTGTTTGTTTGTTAACACTCTAGCAGCAAAACTATTGGTTGAATTCATACCAAATTGGGTTTATAGGTTGCTAATGACCCAGAATAGATCTGATTACAGTTTGGGAAAAGTAGATCAAAGTTAAAAATTTCAATGAATTTTTTGAATCTTTTTCTTTTTCCCATTCACTTATAATGGGCGAAATTTCAAATGTCTGTAACAGCAAAACTATTGGTTGAATTCATACCAAACAGGGTTAATAGATTGCCAGTGACCCAGAATACATGTGGTTACATTTTGGGAAAAGTAGATCAAATTTTCAATGAATTTTTTTTACATCTTTTTTTCCCCTATTTACTTATAATGGACAAAATTTCACATGTCTGTAGCAGCAAAACTATTGGTTGAATTCATATCAAATTGGGTTTATAGATTGACAGTGACCCAGAATAGAAGTGGTTACATTTTGGGAAAAGTAGATCAAAGTTCAAATTTTTAATGAATTAAAAAATAAAAAAAATTCTCCCATTTACTTGATACATGATGACATCAGCTAAATTGATGCCAAAAGAACCTACAATACGTGCAAGGGGAGGGGTCTGTTGTGCCTGGCACCACTTGTTTTCATTGTAAATTAGTTATTTTTGATTACAATTAATCAATTTGTGCAGAAAATATCATAAAATGGTGAAATAGTGTTTCCCCATGTCTTGTTTGTTCTAAATATATTCAGTTTATTGTAAAAAAGGAGGGAAATAAACAGAAAATCTTCACATTTAAGAAGCTGCACTGATTGATTATAATCCAAACTAACTGAGTGATCATTGTTGATTAATATTATTGTCAATAACTGATTAATTGTTGCAGAAGTCATGATAATAACTTTTAGACAAACTGACTGACTGGTTGTTAACTTGAATGTTTTTGTACAAGTAGTAGATTTTGTGCCACAGCAGCTGAATGAACTGTAAAAGCTGACAAAGTTGGATATCCCATCAAAATATACAAGTCTTCACTTGATTTTTCTGATTGAATGCTTTTTTGTAATTTTGTTTTGCCCCACTTCAGTGCTTTCATATCAGTGCATGAATGTTGTGATGATGTGTCAGTCTTTGACACCCACATGAGAAACTTGAAGTGTGCTTTGAAATAATCCCTCAATAGTGCATTCATTATTGAAACATCATCCCTTTTTTATTTTTGCCTTTTAAATACCAGCTGAGGAGGAGTAATTTAATAATTCTGTCATTTAAAACTGTCATATTTTGTTCCATTTAAAAAGCATTTTCCGACTCAGGAAGGATAATGGTGGCCTTTTTCAGATGTTAGGTCTTTATTTTGTAACTGTTGTCGCAGATGTCAACAGAGATTTATACAGACATCAGTGCTGGTCCAGCCACATAGTAAAGCACCTCGAATAGTTTTATAAAACAAGTCTGTGTTAAATATCTAATAGATGTCACAATTCACATCTCATAACATCAGGTTAATGTCATGTGCTTATGGTCTATACAACACAAAGTGACCATACCACACTCCTCTCCTGTTCCTCTCATATTTAAATAGAGTGCAGTGGGTCTGAGTAATTTCACAATCAATTTGAGTTCAGCATAGAATCTAATTTTAAGGGGGATTGTATGGATTGTTATGACCCTGGGTCATAATTTGTCTATTTGTGTTTATATGTATATATGTTTTCTGTTATAGTGTGTGCTGTGTTCTCCCCCAGACCTGTAGGGGTGCTGTGTTGTCTTTTGTCGTGTTGTTTCCCTTACAGGGGGAAGTGGATTGGTGGAGCCAGATGGACCAGCATCTTTAAAAATGGCACTGGATCCTCCAGCTCGGTCTCTTCTCCCATCCGTGATTCCTGTGTGTGCTGATCGTCAGTCGTCGTGTGTTTCTGTGTGTTGATTCATAGTTTGTACATAGTTATAAAAAAAAATTTGTAACTCAGTCCTTTTTTTCTGATAGGGGAGGACAGCTCTTTTATTTCACCTTTTCTCCTGTTTTGGGGTAGGGAGTTCAGGTTAGTTTATTGTATTTTATTTTTCTAATTTATTTTGGATTAGGAAATTTAGTTTGGAACTTTGAAGAAGACTTTCCCCCTAACCCTCCTTTAGTTATTTAAGAATAAACATTGTGAACTTTAGTTTTAGACTGACGTGTATGCTTGGGAGCTGGGAGGGGACAAAAAGAGCATATTATGTACGTATGTATATTATAAACCCCTGGGCTGGGATGTAACAGGATCATGCCATCAAAAAGTAAGCACTACAAAACCTTTCCACAGCTAACATTGTTTTTAAGAGGGTAATTTAACTGAATAAATTACAACATTTTATAGACCTAAATCTATGGTTTTGCAGCTTTAATCCTAAACAACAATTGTTGACTTCAGGGATCTACTGATATATTTAGGGTCTTTATTTGTCAGTATGTATTGTTCATGTTGACATGCAATACACACTGACCTGCATTTAACCCATCACTATCTGAACATGCAAGAAAACACCAGACACTACTGACTAGGGGTTCGGACCAGCAACACAAGATGCTTCCTAAACCCCTCAAGAGGTGCATTCCCTGACCGGGAATCAAACCCCTGGTCGGAGCAGTGAGAGTGCCAAGTCCTAATCACTAGACCACCAGGGACCTGTCACTGGGACAAAATTTTGATGTCAGTCCTGTTAATATGTTCAAATAGGTGGCGTCAGGCACAACAAACTCCGCCCCTTGCACGTATTTTGCCCATTAAAAGTAAATGGGAAGATTTAAAAAAATCATAAAAAATTTTTTACTTTGACCTACCTTTCCCAAAATGTAATCTATTCTAGGTCACTGGCAATCTATAAATGTAATTTGGCATGCATTGAACCAATAGTTTTGCTGCTAAAGTGTTAACAAACAATCAAAGAAACCAAACCAAAAACAATACCCCTTGCCTCCCCTTCGGGGGGTGGGGTAATAATCACAGTTTCTGGGTTTTTCAGTGATGTCACACGTGTCTGTTTTGGACGTTCAGAGACTCCTTAGTGATCATTGAAACACCATCATCATTTACCTCATTGAATCATCAATAAAACCCATGTAATCTGCCAAATGACAGTGGTTGTAGACACGTTTTAATGTTCAGTTATTTTGCTGAAACCCCCCCCCACACACATTTTCTTTGGTTTTCTCTGTTTTGATCTAAAACCTTTACTCTGTGCACCATTACAATCAGTCAATTAAATAAAGGAAAATCCCTGGCTTTTACAGGAAAAAATGCTAAACAGAACATTAAACAGTTAATTATGCAAAATAATTGAGGAAAGGTTCAATATGGAGGGGAAAGAAATCATTTTGGTTGGTAATTACATTTAATAACAGGTGACTAAATTGTGATTCAGATCATGAATTGTTATTCTGTCTCTGAAGATCATCACACAGTCTTTTCACCAGGTTGCAGAGCCCTACGGTACAATTTTAGACATGAAAAAAAATACATGCTAAAAAGTTATTACTTCAAACTATTCCTGAATCATCTACAACATTACTTTTGTGTAAGAAAACTGAACTTTAAATTAACTGTCCACTCAGAATTGTCATTTAAAATAGATAATACAAGGTAAAAAGGGGCTGTCGAAATGTTAAGTGGTAATTGCTCTACTGTAGTTTAAAAAAAAAGAAAAAAAATAAATAAAATGAGGGGCGATCTTTAGTGTCAAATAAACACAAAAACAGAAGTATGAATCAATACTAAAGGAAAATATTCTGTCTGCTAGTATTGTAGGTGATGTAAAAAAAAAAGTCCTGCTGTGGGCAATTACAGACTATGATTTATAGCTGTGTGGAAAATGCATAACATTCTACAGAAATGATGAATTGCAGGCTGTATCCTTGGGAATGAATCAATACATTGAGTCCATACATGGGTGTCCTCGTACACTACACATATGCTGTACAAGTGAGTAAGTTCTGCATGTACCAGTTGTTCTTATACATATATAATGTATCTGATGCTCTGTTCTTACTATTCCAGTTACCCTGAGGACTGTAGTGAGTTTTTCAGCTTAATTTGACTGCCATCCTCCATCTCTGTCATCGGAGGGCTGTTTTTGGACCTGGCTACCACATTATTAATAACGGCAATACATTCTCATTTGGTGCGCCAGGGGGAAATGAATTATTCTAACGGGCATAATTCCACTGTTGCTCCAATTCTCCCTGCTTAACATGTGTGGCAAGATGGATGAGATGTGTGATTGAGTGGAACAGTGACATGTATGCAGTGGTTAAATGTTTTTGAAACCTGGGAGGCCTGCAGAAACATGTACATATATGCAGAAATTTCATCACAAATTTCATAAACAAGCACAGTAAGAGAGTGTGGGGGTTGGGTGCTGTTCAGTGAGCAATCAAATAACTATGTAATGCATATTAATTAGCTGATTAAGCAGGTCCCCCCTGGCTGAACAATTTTTCAGCTGTACACTCATCTGTTGGAGGTCAGCCAAGCAAATGCTGTCCAAACACTAAGAAAGCTGTTTGTTTATCATGATTACTGTTCCGTTTCCACTATAACACTCTTTATCCACTCTCTCATTTTCAACTTCTGTCTCTCGCTTTCTTTGACTTCAACATTCCCCTAGAGCTGATCGTCTTCATGTATAACTGTGCTTTTCCTGATCTGAGTCAATGCCTATGCTGTCTGTGATATATAATAAAACCCAGCAACCAGTTGGCATCGCTCAAATTGGTACAGAGCCATGCTCTAATTGGAAACAGTGCCATCATGCTGGACTCTAATTATGGTCTCCATAGTAACTGTGCAAAAAAGAATGAGAGATTTGAGGAAAATATCAAGAGCATAGTATGGCAGGGTTTCATCTGGTTTTTGTATTACTCCCATAACTCAAATACTGGGTGATTTTTTACCACCAAGCTCTACTACAGAATTGTATCATCTGCCTCGATACATAGGAAGAATCATAGTATTTTATGAGTGCAGCCTGATATATGTTTCTGTGTACATTTCATTTCTCATGCTGCTAAGCAATGTTTGCAGTTTATACCCTAGCAGAGAGAAAATACATGTATTCAAGACCAGTGAGCCTCTGGTTTATGTTTCCAGCTGCCTCCTCTTGAAAGTGACACTACGCCCAAAGACACACATGGCCATGCTTGAACATATTCACTGGTCATGTTTCCTTGTTTTGCAAACAAGCTCAACAGCTGCACCTTATATAATACTGTTAACCAACTACTTAACACAGCAGAAACACATTTTGGTATTAGATATGTACTTGTACCCATGTGTGTTTCAATAAAATCTGTGCGTATTTTTTAACTTCTTATGTTTTCTGAGGGCATTATTTAGGAGCTCCGGGAATAAAATGGGTTAATCTGCATCTGATGAAGAATGGATTATTCATTAGCAACATCCAAACAAAATAATACAGTAGATACATTTTGATATCGGTCTAAAACCAGAGATCTTGGCGTACATTGATATGATAAAATGGCATTGAAAAACACGCGAAAGGATGAAAATGCGTATGTATAGCACGCCAAATGCCATAAGAACGGATCTGATATACAATGCAATTTCATGAGATAAGTCTAAATTGAATTATTAAGGATGCTTTGGATCAAAACTGTATCCTTGTATGGGTTGTATATCAAGCAAACAGTTCTAAAAATTGCTGATGTTGTAGTATTTTGTTCAGTGTGTTCAAGTGGTGATGACCCTGCTGCATAAAAGACTATAAGCAAGCTTAGGTGAGTCATAACACTTCACCGAATAGTCATCCTGCTACCCGTGTGTGTATGTATGTGTGTGTGTGTGTGAGTGTGAGTATTCATCTATGGGGACAGGATAATGATGACGGGTAAGATTTGACACATGTAGGCGAGGGACAGTGCCTGTGTGTTCTTGGAAACCTGCGTTGATCCATCTGCTGCTGTTAGGCAACCAGCTGCCTGCCTCCCATCGGCCCAGCAACACCAGCCACAACTACTCGGAAACCATGGCAACCGGCTTCCTTCTGCGGGCTGCCCAGAATGACAGACCACCACCCCTCTACCCCCCCCCCCCCCCCAAATACACACACATACACACACATCCTTTCTTATTGTTAAATTATGTCAAGGCTGTTTGCTCCAGGATGATATTTCAGCTCCTTTCATTCGTCTGCTTTGTTACATTTTGCAGAGGCAAATATAATCCAGTGCTGCATACTGTACTCACATAAAGTATATGTCGATACACTGTGGTATGTGAGTGAAAATCCTCTATCCAGATGCACCCACGTTACACACCCACGCATTATGGTGTCCCACTTGCTTACAGCCTCACTCATGTGCTGTGTGTACAACTACCGGTAAATTCCATCTATATACACACAAACACATTATCTTTAAACCAAGCTGCCAGCCTCTTCCCTCATGCCTGATGTGAACACAGCCAGAGAGGATTGCTTCCACGTAATGAGGGCCTGTCTCCTTTTCCCATCTCCTGACAACAAACTGATTATCAGCAGTGAGAGCTTCAGGGACTCCACCCCCTACCCAAGCAACCTCAACCCTCAGCGCACCACAGATGTGCTTGTTTTATTACCAGCATATTTGGTAAACTGTATGATATCTTAGAAGTGGAGCATTAGAAAAAGATTCTACAGTAATACTAAGTCCTGTTTTGGATTGAACTTGGATTTTTTTACACTGAATAAGCTGTACAGAGAGGAGAGATGGACGTTCTCCCTTGTTATTTTTGCAGTTTTATGTACTGTAATTTCACAGTTTCGGGGATTGAGTAACAGTGATGAGGAGAGACAGCTGACATTGTTTTTGCAGCTTGGTTACACTTTGTTTTATAGGCAGTAATTAATGAGCTTCGGGTCTTATGGCAGTTAGCAGCTATTTGGTATATGTCAGATGTATTTGGGAATAATGTAGGAGCTTTGTGAACAGAGAAGTGTTTCAGCATGACTGGTGTATATGCAGTGTATATTATGTAAGCACTGCTGACAAGAAAATAATTAAGGAGCATTTAATAAGATGGAAAACTAAGAGCAAAGGCTGGAAGGCTTATCGTTATTAATTATAAGTGATTGCAAACCCTTGTAGCAATATGTTGTAAAGACGCAGCAAGAAGTAAGTCTCAAAAACCACAATTTATTTCGGTTAATGAACTACTGTCCCAGTTTCTTTGTCTTTAAACTACTTTGGTACTAAACAATCTCCGATTATCTTGGAGAAAAAGCTGTGTGTTCTAGAGATTCTTTGGACCAACGGTGGCTCTGGACTACTCCATTTAGCCTGCTTACCAGAGGGGGGGGGGGGGGTAATTTAAATTAACTCACTAGTTATGTTTCGGATGGACGGACCAAACCAGGAGAAAGGAAGAACTCATCAAAATGAAGGTTTGAGGTTTTAAAAAGTAAAAACAACAGCTTGATTTATTGCTTCAGGCAAAAATAGAAAAAGTTACAAAAAGAATCTAGCATCAAACACACATTTCGTCACAGAGAGAAAAAGAAAAAGCCCCCCCCCAAAAAAGTTTCCTTTATTACCTTTTTATAGTCTTTAGTGACTCTGGAGACTCCCATTATTCAATAACATCATTCATCGTACACTTATTATTGGTTAATGATAGTTACTAGGCAAAACATGTCACGTCACTTGAGCTAATTTTAAGAAAAGCACATGCTGAAAGTTCATTTGAGTTTAACAAGCGCCTTGGACACCTATCAATCAAACCAACTGCATAGCTGAACCACAAGAGTTTTCAAAAAGTACGCTCTTACTTAACATCTGCACAATTAGGCTAGCATTTCTTGACTACAAAAATCCCCTTAGTTCATAATCTGGTTTTTCTGCTCGACTCTCTTTACCACAACTACTTTTTAAAGATGTAAAATTAGATCTTTCTCGTTGCAATTGACCTTTTTTCCCAGTTCAACACAGGCAGGTGTGAGTTCATCAAAACCACACACACACACGAACCAAACCTGAATGACTGTTCAGTACAAATAAGGATACTAAATACAGTTAAAAATTAGAAATCAGAATATAACTTAGATCTGCAAAAATAAAAGAAGATTCTTCAAGCAAAACAACCTGTAACATTACATTTTTTCTTCTCCATTTCCATTTTGGTTCATGATGTATGATTTATGATGTTCATTCTGACATCTTAGAGCTAGTCAGAATCACACATTCATCTTCCATTTAACGTAAGATACATCTTACGATGTTCATCATAGAAATCCACTTATCATGCAGTATTTTCTAACAACTAAAATAAGTGGTATCAGGCCCACAAACCCCGCCCCTCACTCGTACGTAGGTTATTTTGGCATCCATCCAGCTGATGTCATTGTGTCTATACATGTACTGATATCAGCATATCAATTGCCTTTCTATATTTGTGTCAAGTTTGAAGTAAATTGGAACAAAATTGATGTTTTTATAGACATGTGAAATCTCTCCCATCATAAGTAAATGGGAGAAAGAAAAAAAGATGTAAAAAGTCAGATTATTTCCCCAAAACGGAATCACATCTGTTCTGGGTCAGTGGCAGTCTATGAACCCAATTTGGTTTGAATTCAACCAACAGTTTTGTTGCTACAAACATTTGAATTTCACTCATTATAAGTAAATGGGGGAAAAAAAGATTTTAAAAATCCATTAAAAAAAAAAAAAAAAATAATTTTGACCTATTTTTCCCAAAATGCAATGACATTTATTGTTGGTCCCTGGCAATGTATAAAACCAGTTTGGTATAAATTCAAGCAATAGTTTTACTGCTACAGACATTTGAAATTTCACCCATTACAAGTCAATGGGAAAAAAAAAAAAGATTTGAAAAATTCATTAAAAATTTGAACTTTGACTTACTGTTCCCAAAATGTAATGATACCTATTCTGGGTCACTGGCAATATATAAACCATATTTGGTATGAATTCAGCCAATAGTTTTGCTGCAAGACTGTTAACAAACAAACAAAGAAACAAACCAAACCAAAAGCAATACCCTTTGCCTCCCCTTCAGGGGTGGGGTAATAATATATTGCACAAATGGTTTGGTTTTTCTACAGCAACATCAAGCCCTGTAATCATTAGAAGTGGAGCTGGTGAAGGAAATATTTCAGTTTTGCAAACACATTTACTAATATACTGACTGACTCAATAAGTGTAGAGAAGATATGCAGAAGACACAGCACCAAAGGTTGTGATTTTATTGAGAGCTAACATTGCAAAATAGTAAAATACTCTGACTTTATTATGAATAGAACGAGATACTGGACCTAAAGATGGCACCGAGTCCTTCAGATAAAGATTGCTTACCAGTGCTTGAGCCAAAACAGATTTTTGGCTTACTTCTGTGCTGTGAGGCTGTGTGGGTGTAGGTGTAAGGAGAACATGCTTTTTGGGCCACAGAGGATTTTTTTTCCTTTTTTTTTTTTTTTTTTGGTAGTAGCACCGATGGCAGCTGATGAAACTAGAGGTAAGGCTGAATGGAGGTAACACATCCTTCTCTTTTAGTACACACTCATGCATTGAGAGAGCAGGAGACAACAACCCAAAAGCTACCTTACACATAGCTTTGATCAAGCTAATACCATCAAGTTTTTTCCTCGCCACTGTCACCACTCACAAGTGTTTGCTCCTGGAGGATTCTGCTGGGTTTCTGTAAATTTGATTTGATTTTGATTTGATAAAGCACTTTGTGACTCTGTCTGTGAAAAGTGCTCTATAAATAAAATGTACTTACTTACTTACTGACTAAGTATACATGTAAGTAAATAAAACACTTAGAACATCACTGAATCCAAGCAATTATTTTTCACCAGCTGTTTGGAAGTGGAGATGGATCCCTTAGTGTTCCTGGACTGCTCACATCTTATCACACTGCTTGTACTGTTAATCTTAATGAAAGGTTTACCACATTATTTACAAAGGCTAGAAATATAATTTGATTAACCTCTAGATATGACATATTTACTGACATCAGGGCAGGTCTATATATTAACTGTCCAAAGGCAAAAACCCTAGAAGTTAGTTTCTGATATGGAAATAGACAGAAGTATAATATATTAAAGTTTTACAACCCATAAAACAACCTGTTGTAGTGTTATTTTGCCTTATGTGTTTTGATGTTGAAAGCTAATTTGGACCTGGGTGCTTCTATGAAACTAATACCTAAAAACAGGACAGAGGGGCTTCAAATCCAGATGTGGGCTAATGTTATGAAGCAAGTTTGGAAGTACTTTGGGTCTATTTTCAAAATCAATATTTACTGAGATAAAAGAGAAATTATTTACCAGATAAAACACATTTTTATATTATTGTTAGACAAAAATCTGTTTCACACGGTAAAAAGGACACGAAAATTACATGCTACTATTTTTTCGAATATCTTTTCCTCCTCTCACAGGTACATTTTGGGAATCAAACTAATTATGCAAGGCAGAGTGTCTCACAAAAATGACCACTGTTGAAAAATCACTTGCGATTTATATGTGTTTAAATGGGCAGGTTCTGATGTAAAGCCAGCGGACATGATGGGTTACACACAAAACCTGGAATGAAACTGCTGATTCATTCCAATAAGCTTATGCAATGTCAGCATTTATTTCTATCCTTTTTGGACACATAAGGTGCTGATCCTGGACCTGACTGGCTGAATTAGCCCCACCCCACAAACTTGTACAGTAGGCACTAAGCATGATGGGTAATCACTTCATCTGCCTCTCTTCTCACCCTTATGCACCCATTACTCTAAAACAGGGTCAATTTGGATACATTAGACTTTTTTTTACTTTCAAGCACAGTTCAGTTTTTATGCCCTCTATCAAACTGGTGGTTGTTTAAGGAAAGAGAAGCTTTTTAATCAGTTACAGTTAAAGAACTTGTTAGAGCTGAAACATATTTATCACTGCAGTAAATGTCAAATGGAAGGATCTGAACTATTTGCCTCATTAAATCCAGGTGAAGACTTTCTTTTTGTCCAGACAGTGTATAGAAATAGCCTTTCAACCCTTTATAACATTATCTTTGCATCTTTGCATGAATTTTACAAAAAAAAAAAACAAAAAAAAACATAAAAAAAATACGTAACAGAAAAAAAATGACCACAGCTATCTGTGACCAATATTAGCTGATATCAGTAAATAAAAGTCATATATAGGTACAGTCCTAGTTTATACTTCTAATGTTGCCTAATGAACACCTATTACACTATTCTTCCTCCACAGACTCTGCAGGCTGACAAGGAACCATCTCAACTCTACCTGACAATGGAAAATGTTTAGATTTTACATGTATGTCGTGAGATTTTGTGTTAATCTAATTACAACACTAAGGCTGTCTCTACCACTGTAGCCCAGTGAAATTAATGAGACATTGTTATGACGAGATCATCTCCATAGATAGCTAACGTTAGCTAATAAGCTCTAATCAGTGTTCACCTACGACACTGAAGAACTTCTTGTTCCCAGACAGAAGCAGCAGCAATAACCCGTCTGGATGTATAACATATATAATTGTAATTTTCTACACTTTAATCCTGCAGCAGTGTTGGCGGAAGGGCTCTGCAGATATAACTGACAACATATGGGAACTTACAGTAATAGGACTCATTGTTTTTAGTTAGAATCACTGTAGTGAGAGCTGTATATAAATTGCAATTATTTGAAACTTACCAGATTTAAAAAAAAAAAAATCTTATGAGAAGTGATCTAAGATTCATGGCTTGAAACAAACCATAAACTAACAGGGATGTGCAGGATGTGTGGGATCTGTTCCACAACTCCACCAGGTCAAGCTGAAAATGATGCATACTTTGTGTTGATTGTCCTACTTAGAGTCTTGACATAGTTTACTAAGGAACACATACCAGATGATGTTGGAGATTGTTGTACTTCTTTTCAGACTGTATTTACAAATGTATTTAATGTGCAAATGTACATATGTGTTACTGATGAACAGTGGGTGGTGGAGATGCCTTCTTCATGCCAGCTCACCCAGTGAGGTTGGCAGACAGTGGTGCCACTTGATGAAACAAACTCTCAGCTTCCAAATGTAAATATTCAGTGACATTGTCCTCATACAAGAGCATATTATTTTATTTATCTATCATGCAACCAATTATTTGTTTGCCTCTCATCACAAAGTTGGCACTATAGCATTTCCTTAATGTAATAATGTCATTGTTTTTAAAAACTGGGTGACTGCGAATTTACTGATCAGGCATGATAGATAATACGTTACCTCTTCATTAAATATAAAACTTAATTAACTGCAAATTAACCAATAAAAAGTTTTTTAGGTATATTTTCACTGAATATAAGAGCTTAAACTTCATTTGAATGGGGATGTAGCTGAGAAAAAATGGATAAATGACAGCACACTGTGACTTAGAATACTGTAATAAACACAAAAGAGGGTGCTCACTGATGAGAAGTCAGCAGGCTTATTTTACTGAAAAAAAATTGTAAAAAATTACCCAAATTATATGTGATCGCTAAGCCCTGGAAATGAGATGCTTGTTTGATGAAAGTATTAACAAAAGCTTGATAATGGTGGTAGAAAAAGAGTGCAGAAATCATATTATTTGCATACACAGAGTGAACACTTATGTGTGGTGGGACTTCATTGGATCTGGAATGACAACTTCTGAAATCACATGAAAAATAAATAAATAAATAAATAGTGTTACCATCTAAGAAAGGGGTATTATGGTATGTTTCCCCCTCTGCAGTATCTGCTTCTCCTTTCCAATGGGTATTAGGGCGCTTCTATTAAACTGGTCCCAAAAAACAGGACATGGGGGCTAAAAATTCAAACCAGATGTAGACTAATGTTATGAAGTAAGTTTGGAAGCACTTTGGGTCTGTTTTAAAAATAAATATGTACTGAGGTAAAAGAGAAACTATTTTTCAGATAAAACACATTTTTACATTATTTTTATACAAGAATCTGCATGTAAAACGGTAAAAAGGACATGAAAATTACACGCTACTATTTTTTTCGAATATCTTTTATTCTCTCACAGGTACATTTTGGGAATCAAACTAATTACGTAAGGCAGAGTGTTTCACAAAAATGACCGCTGTTGCAAAATCACTCGCGATTTATATGTGTTTGAATGGGCAGGTTCTGCATGTAATGTGAGTCGACACGAGGGGTTACGCGCAAAACCTGGAAGGAGACTGCTGATTCATGAAAAACCCACATGTCTAGATTTGGAAAAACAACTAGGATTGTCAAATTTAATACATTGTCTTTATTTATAGTGGTATATAAGATCATTTCAAATGATGTTTTCAAAATAAAATGCACTCACACCTAGGTAGCTTTTCCAGTTCTAATTTTGGTCCTATTTTTGAACCCAATATTTGATAAAAAATTCATTAATTTTGGGATGGCTCAGAGTAAGAGTATAACTTTTTTTTTGCATTTATTATCATCATTAGGTACATCCAGTGGGAAAATATGTCTAAATTTCTCTTTTATTATTGGGTTTAAAAATCTTGCAAAGTGCCAGGTACTTAAATGAACCCAGTTCCACAGAAGCACCCATTACTGAATACTGATACTCTCAGCAGGTTTATAAGTCTTCCAAGGCTGCTGGCTCCAGAACCACTTAGAAAGCTGATAGACAGTTGGCTAAGATATTGGCAAAATGGTTCATCTTAACTTGAGGGTGAGCAGTTAATGGGGATTTAAGCCACACATTTCCAACCATGTGCATTATTTGCCCTAGCCACAAGTCCCACTATTGACAAGTGGATTCAACAATCAATTATTAAAGAGAAGATGCAGAAGGTGTACTGAGTTAAAATAATATCCACAACAGTATACCGCCTGTGTGAAGTACAGAGACGAGAATCACACAAAGATAGAGACTAAAGATGTGACACACAAGTATAAAACACAAGAATGCTTTAGCTGGAGGGGGAGAAAGTGATTGTACGCAGGAGATGAGAGGAGGAGATAGCAGAGCAGAAAGCCGTGGAGAAACTGAGAAAGAGAGTGTAATGGTGTGGAAGAGGAGGGGAGATGGTGTGGACCTAGAGATGGCGTGTGTGATGAGAGGAAGAGAAAGATCACAAACAAAGCTTCATGCTCGGTGTGTAAAGTCAGACACACACTGTGATTGTGTAGACATAACAATTGATTGTACCAGGATGGACTCTGTCAGGTCTAGTTTGGGCTATTGACAATAAGGAGATGGAGCTGCACTCTTTATTGTCTCTTCACTCACTGTATTCTCCTGTCTCCTGGTTAATGTCAAGGCCGTTTATTTGCGTGGGTGTATTACTGTTATGCATGTTATGGAGATGGCTTTCACAAACTGTCATGTTTTCTTAGGAGAGCAAATTGCTTCCCTCAAATATCAGATGAGTAAATCACTTCGTACCAATATGATAAGGGAGGTAATATTGAATCCTGAAGCTCATGGCAGTCAATCCAGCAGGATATTAAAGCTGCTGTTGTTGTTTTGACAGGGACAGACATCACAAAGTGCATCTTTTACACGTTCTGTTTTAGTGTTTCTGTTACATATTCACTATATTATCAAAACATTATGACACACATTTTATTATGTGATCACAGTCTCTGTTCTGATTGTATCAGAAATTGTGCAAATATTTTTCTCACATCTGCTGACTGAGCTGAGATGTACATATTATTTTCATGATAGACAAGCAGTGATCTGAGTTCTCATTAATTTTCCCTCAGGCAGTCTGTATTTCTTTTTTTTCTCTCTCTCTCTTCCTGCAAGTATACAGCATACATATTGTCCTCAGTTGGGTAAAACTGATGCAGGATAGAAGATTGGAGGTAAAATGTTTTCCCCACACAATCCTTTACCAAGAACTGCCTGCTCCACTGTAACGGTGCAGGGGGAGAATGCATTTATGCTGCAGAGACTTCATAAATATTGGATATAGACCCTGCCTGCCTTATTGCTTGACTGCATACTAACGGTGGTGAGTGCTGTTTTCTGGCTACCTCTCTCTCTGTTACGTAACACCTGACCTCATCCACTGCAGTGAGGCAAGAGTTGGGATTCCCTTCTGCACATAGAAACAAGAAGGGGAAGAAGGGATGAGTTAGACGAAGAGGAAGGAGGGAAAGCACTGTGCAGCTAATGAAAAAACGGAGGAAAAATAGAGAAAGAAAAGAATATGCTGCCTGTAATTCATTCTGACTGCAGAGAGTGATGAGAGGATACCAACAAAGAAATCAACTTTTCTTATTCTCTCTCTCCAAAACAACAATGAAAATAAATGAATATGAATGGATTATTCACTTTGCTTCACTTATGCACTAATTGTGTGGCTAATTATGGTAAACAGGAAGAAGTGATTCACAGTGCTGGAGTTGACAGTATGTTAGTCAGGCTGGGGAAATGAGTCGTACACCAACTGTTTTCCTCCAGTCCTGAGGGGAATGACTTGGCTTTGCAGAGATGAGATCTGAATGAGTTAGTTTTGGAAATTACAGAAGTAACTCCAGTTGAAACGGGTAAAAAAAAAAACACTGAAACAAAAATATGGAACTGGTAGTGAAGTGCATTATAGCTTAGACTTTACTGGCTTGAATTTCAATTTAGAAGTTTTTAGTGTGCAAAATTAAGTGATATGTTTTTACCACATGAAATAAAAGCAAAGAATGCACATAGTTTAATATAGAGTAGAATTATGGTTGGATGGTATTGTATAAACTAGACATACACACATTTCCTGAAGGAAATGTAATCTGTTTGGCTCTTGCTGGATTTGTGGCTAGGTGCGATGTAAAAGCAAGAAATAGTACCAAAGAAGGACTGGTTATAAGTAAAGTACTGCATATATTTTGAAAGAAAGAGTTTTTCCAACATTTTGATGTATAAATTGTTACTGAAATCCCAGAAATGTGAGCATTATGAAGAGTTGTTTCTAGATTTCCTAACATAAAACCGAGGCCTCTCCACTCTAAGTTAGAGTGAGAAGATATAAGCCAATCAGCTGTCAGCATTCTGTTCCCCATCTGTGTATGTGGTTTGGTGTATCATGGTGTTGTGTGAAAACCATACGTGACATCATTACGAGGTGTCATATATACAGTATAATCTTTGGGCCTGGCCGCACATATGTCGTGTTACAGAATAATTTTAGGATCAGTTGTGTGGGTATGGTAGCCATTTGAAAATGGCCCAATTCATTTTGGATGGACAAATTTAGCCGTTTTTTCGCAACTTTAATGAAATCCGTGCATTAGAATGTCAATCTGAATTTTAGCACATCTATCAAGACCAGGCTGCACATTTCTGCAATAATATGTTTGGGTTTATTTCCAACACTCTGGGCTACATATGTTCCCAAAGTTTTTGTATAATAAGTCAGAATAATAAATATGAGGAACAATAGTATGTTGTGCCTTGCATTACATGCCAGCACTCGGTAATTAAGAAGTATCTGATGAAAATATTGAACATAAGGTTCACAAAAATCCTCAAAAAATCGAACTCAAATGGTATCATAATTATCGTGTCTTACCTTGTGAAGAAAATCTTATATAACATCTATCTTGTTTTGATTGGTGTGGAGTAAGGGGGCTGCAAAGATAGAGGAGAGTGAGGGTACGACCTCAGACAGTGGCTGCTATTTGAAACTGCAATATCAAAGCAGATGGAGTATTTCAGACCCTGTACTCTTACATAAGTCTCACAGTCATACAGTCTGATAGTGTACATGTAAATGTTTGTGTACTCCAAGTAAAGTGGCAAATCTCATAAACACATGCTCTGGGAAAAGGCAACAATGAAATAACTAAAAGACAGCTGATGACTTTATTGCATCTCTGCTGCGATGGTACTTTTATTACTTTCAATGGGATAAACACAATGCCAGTGCGGTTGCCCTCCTATACTGAATAACAAGGAATAATGCGTTCATTTTTAATATAAGAGCATTATCCTACCTATCTCAGACATTACGTTGGTTGAGGTTTGTATATGCCATGAAAAGCCCAGGTAATACAGATATTTTTGTGCAACTTGTCGATGCTGCTTGGTTTTAACTATGTGTTCGATTTTAATGACAGCCTTGTATTATTTAGTTACTTATTAATTTATTAATAGGACCTGTTTTAAGTGATACATTATTTATTATGTGCACTGCTGGACCTGGGTAATGAGTTTCGTTTGATATGAAATAAATTGAACCTTGAACATTGAATTGGTTGCATATGTTATCAGTGCAGTTACTGTCAGAGTCAAAGAGGAGCTTGTTACAAAACTTTCTCTGCAGACATTTAATAACAACTCAGACAGAAATTGAGAATTGAATCATTAATGAACAAGTAAGTCTCTCTAGACCAGTATTGCGAATCACAAATTTGATCCAATTAGTGACATCTGCTGAAGATGCAACAGGATTAAATGGTGGTTTATGATTCGGTTTTGTTACAGGGAGTATTATGCGCTTGTTTTTTCTGTTTCCTGGTTAGAAATGTCAGAACATTTTAAATTCCATCTTGACAGATTCAGGTGCGTCTCCGAGGCAACTTTGACATTGATCTGTTTGTGTAAGACAACAATCCTTTTTGAGTACTTTTAGATTATTTTTTAATATATAAGAGCTCATTTCCATTTACACTGACTGCAGGCTTCCAGGAAACATCAAAGTGATGGTTAACCCATAAAGACCCAAACATCCACTACTGAACAAAATCATCTACTGATCAAAAATGTTTAATACCTGTCGATCCACTAATCCTATCAATTCCATGTAAATAGTTGGTGTAAAATGCAGTTTTTCATCTTTTCATGGTCATCAGATATGACCCATTTGGACGTTTAGAGGCTCCGTAGTGAACATGGAAACATTGATTCACCAGAAAAACCCATGGAGTTGGATCAATGACAGTGATTGGAGAGATTTGATTTATGCTCAGTTAATGATAGAGTTTGCCAAAACAGTCACATTTTCTTCAGTTTTCTCTGGTTCTGATATAATGACCCTCAATTTTAATCTGAACTTTAATGAACATCTACATGATCAAAACATTTGTAACAGGAAAATACCTGATTTTCACTGGAAAAATGCAAAACACAGAGGTTAATATTATCATAAATGCTGATAAATCACTTAAGAAAGGTTAAATACAGAGAAAAATGTCTTTGGGAACTGATATAAAAGTAGCACTGGGTCTCTATGAGTTAAAACATTGTATATAAGATTCAATATTACAGTTACTGTAACAGTTTACATAAATACAACATTTATCCTTCCGTTCCATGTCATTAGAGATGTAATTTGGATTACATAAAACAGTAACACTGTTGTGCCCCAAAGCTATTGGGTGACTAAGATGTTGTTCAGATGCAGGTACATTATAAAAACTGTTGTTGTGAACCAGCTGTCGTACACAACGCAGACTACATTTCTTTACATTATCCATAATTCATGTCTAAAGCTGCTCTCTCATGTCATAAACTGAAACCTTCATTAAATTAATGGGCTGTTCTTTGTCTGGATAATAACAATGTTAATCTGTCCTCTGTCTGGGAATGGAAGATGTGATCACCCAGTGGTTTGTCATAAACCGTTAGGCTTTGGTGCTATTCTTTCAACCAATTATTTTCATCCTCTGGGTCTAATTACTCCTCATGCATTTATATAATCTTTGTCATAATAATCAGCATTGTGTAAAACTGTCACAGTATATATGATCCCAGATTAAGCCTCCAGGAGCTCCAGATGTACAGCCGAGCTCTGACAGGTGTGCATGTTAAAATGTCATTACTGGATTTTACAAAAATTTGCTCAAACTGAACAAAGGGCCTTAGATAATAGATGTCTGCTTAGCTTCTGTGTTAATTACTGTATACCGTCTGGTCAAATTCTGTTACATAATACAGAGTTAATGCAGTGTTTTGTTGGAACTGAATGCTTCGACAATGATGAAATCCCTCCCCTTCGGATCACCGTGGTTTTTTGCGGAAAAAATCAGCAGTTGCGATTTCCTGTCTGTAAAATCATACCTTACTGAGATGAGACTGACATGACACCTCTTTTAACATCAACCTGCCCACACATTGTATACACAAAAATTAATTTGCATTCATTTCGAGCTGTTCTCACACTACATTGATCTACCTGCATCTGTCGTATGGCATCCCTGGAAAGGCAATAAATAGAGCCACACGGTGTTAGGATAACGTCCAAGCTCGGTGGATTTTATATGAAACAATGACAATTACATTAAAGTATTGACTTAGAGGTCCCAACAGACTGTTTTCAGATTTCAGCAGTCTGGTACATTTATTACCTGCCACACCTTATAGCATAAATTCAATACATTAACTCTATACTGACTGTGTGATGGCAGACCCCTACAGAATCTAAGGCTCAGATGCAAGCCAAAGTACAAGAAGTTAACGTCACTAACATGCAACATCTATCAGTGACACTAGAGTTGAGCACAAGGAAGCTAAGATAATGATTATACTGTTACAGAATTAGCCGTTTGATGTATGGAAATAATCTGAAGTCAAGGGGAGGAGGAGGAGGAGGAGGAGGAGGAGGAGGAGGAGGAGGAGGAGGAGGAGGAGGAAAAGGAGAAGGAGGATGTGGAGCCAGTTACATTAGCTTTGGTCCTCCCTCAAATGTAGTGTAAGACATCACGGATTAGAACATTTATGTCATTTTTCTGCCTGTGACAGCTTAAAACTACTCAGTGTATGCTCAGATTCATACAGGAAATACATCCTTAGTATGAGAAGGACATGTAGTGAGTAATCTCGTAGTTTAAGGATAACATAGCAGGACTATTTATTTATTTATTTATTTATTTATTTATTTAATTTTTTTTAGCACATAACAGTTTAATAAAATGTTGATTTAACCCATAAAGACCTAAACAGCCGCAGACGACCAACATCATCTACTGATCTAAGCTGTTTAATACCAGTTGATCCACTAATCCTATCAATCCATGTCAATAATTGGTGTAAAATACAGATATTTATCTTTTCATGGTTATCAGATATGACCCATTTGGACCCATACCTGTCGATCCACTAATCCTATCAATATATCTAAATAATTGGTGTAAAATGGAGTTTTTCATCTTTTCATGGTCATCAGATATGACCCATTTGGACGTTTAGAGGCTCCGTAGTTACCATGGAAACACTGTCATCTTCTATAACATTGATTCACCAGTAAAACCCATGGAGTTTGATTAATGACAGTGGATGGAGACACTGGGCTTATGTTCAGTTATTGATATAATTGCTGGAAAAGTCACTTTTTCTTCCATTTTCTCTGTTTTTGATATAATAACCCTCAACTTTAATCTGAGCCTTTATCAACATTTACATGATCAGTGAATTAAATATAGGAAAATACCTGATGTTCATTGAAAAAACACAAAACACAGAGGATTTTGTAATAAAATATGATAAATCATTTAAGAAAAGTTAAATATAGAGAACAAAATATTTTGGAACTGACACAAATAATAAAAAAAAAAAAAAAAAAAAAAACTATCAAAATACACGTAAAGACAAAAGAATAATAACAACATGTGAATAATAACATCAAACATGTGCATGGGAGAGATAGAAGCCAAAAAAGCTTATAAAACACCACGCCCATATAAACTAAAGAATGAACTAAGAATAAAATAAAGTAATTTTACAGTCAACAAAACATAAAGGGTTCAGCTACTGTATCTGACATCATTTACCAGTTCACTTTGGGATGAGCAGAGCAAATAATCTCCCATCAATTTATGTTTTAGTCTATTTCTATATACAGATACTGATGTAGTTATCTAAGACATCTAGATGAGTGTTCCATAATTTAGCACCATGAAATCTAATTGAAGACTGATTACGAGATATTTTACATAAAGGTAAATGCAGATTTACAGACTGCCTGGTAGGATGGTAGAACTATGATCCAAGGATTGTTCTGGAAGGAAGCAGATGGTTTTGTTTGCAGTATTGGCGTCTACTGTCTTTCTGTCATGGACCACACCATCATCTGTGCAGAACTTTTCTAAATACTTATCTTAACTAAAACCAGGCAGTCATTTATTAAATGAAAAGGGATATGAAGCTGAAAAAGCTGGCACTGTAATATCCTACCACATCTCCTCTCAGATTTAGGAGCCTATGTACAGAAGCAGCACAACCAAAAAGTACATGAAGAATTTTGTGCTCCAATCTATTCTGGCTCAGTTTTATTCAGTAATAACTGCTGTATCGAGCTCTAGTGTCTGATAAACAATCTACATTAGATCCAACTATAGCCTGAAGAAGACGCAGGAGGTGACACTCTGGCTGTACTGAGCCTCTAATGGGGGAAACAGCGATGTCTGTTGCTATTTGTGGTCGATGTTATCGATGTGTCTTCTCTGGGCAGTGTGTCTAACCCAGCTTTTCTGCTTGTCCCTGGTGCTCTGATGTGCTGGTAGTCTGATAAGCAGAGGTGCGAGACACTCTGCGCTCAGTGTAATCTGGTGAGAATGGAGCTACTGCCTTTTCTGTGCCAACCACTGGCACATGTGGAGGATGATGGAGGAGAGGTTATTACAGAGACAAATAGCTGTCGACTCTGTAAGGTCTGTCTGCTAACACAGGGCACAGGGATGTAGAGGGACTGAGCGTGTTAGCAGCGATGCATTTCATTCAATTTCATCACTTTCTCAACCTGACAGTAGCCCCACATCATGTTAGTAAGCTTGTCTTTGGCTGTTGTCACTTGATGTGCAGGGGTTTTTTTTGGTTTGTTTTGTTTCTGGTCTGAAAGCCCAGGCATAATATCCAGCACCGTTCACAGTTTTTACACAAAACCTACATTCATGTGTCACTCATTTCTGCTGTTTTCTCCCCAGGAGGTCTGAAAACACAAATTTGTTTAGCTAACTGGCAGGCTGGTTTTATTTATCTCACTATAAGCCTTTCTTTTCCATGTCTTTTTTCTCTGCCCTGTGTGAGTCCTAATTTCTCTGTCCCCACTCCTGCTTGTTTTCTCTTAGTATTTCTCCAGGCTTTAGAATCAAACACTAGAAATTTGACATCATGGTTTTCTTAATACATTATTTTTCTCCTTTGAGAATGTTCTCCTTTTAACCCATAAACACCCAAACAGCCACTGGCAACCAAAACCAACTACTGATGTAAACTGTTTAATACCTATCCTATCAATACATGTAAATAAACACTTATGAGAACATGTTTTTCACAAGATATAGGGATGGGGGTTATTAATTGTCACCATATGTTCACTGTTGTTTATATATATTTCTTTCTTTGAGTTATTTATTATTTATTTATTTATTCACCAGCACAACTAAGAAACGCAATGGTAAAAGATTATATGTATATTTGTGTGTGCATGTGTACTTGTATGTGTATAAACGTATGTATGTATGTATGTGTGTATGGATAAATGAGTGTGTAGGTGTGTGTGTGTGTGTGTGTGTGTGTGAATAGATATATAAATATAAAAGAGTAATGGAAAAGGAAAAGGGACATATATATATATATATATATATATATATATATATATATATATATTATATATATTTTAGGGAGAGGGGGTGGGATTAAATAAAATTCACTTCTTCCCACCCCTTTTCGGGCATGTAAATGGAATTATTGTTCTGTTCTTCTGTCTAAGATTGTTATGATTGTTGATATTTGTATTATTATGCATGTTTTGCTTGTTCGCATATATGTTAAATTTCATTGCATGTTCGGAATAAATCACTAAATCACAAAATCACAAAAATCATAATTGGTGCAAAATGCAGTTTATCATCTTTTCATTGTTATCAGATTAGACTCATTTGGACGTTCAGAGGCTCTGTAGTAAATGTGGAAACACCGTCATCTTCTACAACATTGATTCACCAGTAAAACCCATGGAGTTGGATCAATGACAGTGGATGGACATACTGGGTTTATGTTCAGTTAATGATGGATTGTGCTGAAAAAAATTCACTTTTCTTCAGTTTTCTCTGTTTTTCATATAATAATCCTCAACTTTACTCTGAACTTTTATGAACATCAACATGATTAGTAAATTAGATGTTGGAAAATACCAGATTTTCATGGAAAAAAAACCCCACAAAATTCAGAAGATGATATTACAATAAATGGTGAATAACCACTTAAGGATGGTTAAATATAGAGGAAAAATTCATTTGGGAACTGACACAAATGTCACTCTGGGTCCTTATGGGTTAATTAACTTCAATCATTGAGTAAATGTAACCAAACTAGTACCTGGATTGAAGAGGAAGAAAAGTAACCAGGAGCTGCCGCTGGTCCTTGTGGGAGGTTTCTCCAACAGCCAGTCAATTAATTTCTGTTGTCTTTGTCTTCTTCTGAATGATGTAAAGCATCAATAATTCTAGGAAGCTGCACTTAACTCAGTTTGCTGTACATTAAGTTGCTTGTTTCATAAATAGAGTAATTTCATGCATTGACTTCTTGAATGGCAGGTAGAAAATTGGTTTTCATATAACACACACCTTATGACAGCACTGTAAAAAGAGAACGATCATAAAAAGCACATCTATGACATGGAAATGACACATCTGTAACCTTCACAAGAAAGAACTGTTTATCCCAGTAGAATCATGGACAGTGGAATTAGTTTACAGCTCTGACATTTCACACTTCACACCTCAGTAACTCTGATGCAAATCTTCTGCATGAAATTAAAATGATTTTCCTGGGATAGATAAAGCTGTCACAAGCATGAAATTTCCGTTAATGATTAATTGCCAAACACATTACCGCCGATGTAAATGTCTTTTCATTTTATGTCACTAATGCCCTATCAGTCTAATAAAAGTTTTCTAATACACATACACAGTAATATATGATACACAAATGCTACCTATTGGCACTGAACATGTAAACTAACTCCATAATATTAAGGTAATGGATGATCATCAAATGCAGTCAGTCAAATCATAGAAATAAAATGTAACACTTGGTTACACTGATTACACTGAAGCAGAAGAAAGCACGTCACTGACCAGTGATGGAAACATGATTTTTCTGTTTCTAGCATCTCACATTTTATAGAGGTGAATAGAAATGATTTTAAAAATATTGCAAAAAATGATTAAAATAAAGTCTAATAACCGTGATCTGACCATTTTGTAATGATGTGACATCTTTTTTAGATGGTTTTCCCTTCCAAGGACTGTACCCTTCTCCCAAGATTTATTAAAATTTACAAGGTTGTTTTTGTGTAATCCTGCATAAAAAATAACTGTAACAGATATCACTTCCTTTTGGCGGAAATAGTTGCAAAATTATTATTATTTTTTTTTTTTTTTTTTTGAGGTTTTGGAATATTGTTTTCTTTTTTTTGAAATTGTAATTAATTTTTTTCATTTGGGAAAATATTTTACAACAGAGTAAAACAAACAAACAAACAAACAAACAAAAACTAAGCACATTTGTATATCATGTGTGAAAAATCAATAATGGTAAAACATGAAATTTAATATAAACACATTCCATATAAGTTCTCTGTTTGGGAAAAAAAAAAAAAAAACACTCTTCTTAAAATAAATCTTCCCTTTTATTCTTTTTTTGTTATATTTTGTTAGATAACATACATCAGAACAAAAAGATGTCACGTTTTTGCCCTTATTTTCACTATTCTTCTTTCAGATTAAAGCATTTTTTTCTGATTTGATCAATGGAAATGCATCATATAGCACCGCTCACAAGTATCAATGAATAATTGATTAAAAATATCAACAGTATAATACAGATGGAAAAGCTCAGTTCTTTGAGGACCTGTTCTGTGAACACTTTTTCAAGTGCTTGGACTCTGTTCCTCGCACACTTGGAGGAAGTTAAATTGGACTAAGGATTACATCAGTATACCAGTGACTATCCTCTGCCTCTACCCTTCTTTCTTCCTTTGAATAAGGACCGGCTAGATAATTAATTAATTAGTTGTTTCACAAATCTTAGCCTTTATTTTTGTGTTTTACATAACTGAAAACAGCAAAATAAAATATTCAAAAAATGTAATAAAATACCAATAGTAAAACCAAATACAGGCTGTCTTTATGAGCCTTGCTACCCTATGACATTGTTCTCCATTAACATAAAACAAACAATAAAAGATTCTTGCCAGTTCTGTGCATTTTTGGTGTTGCATTGAAAATTAAAACAAGAGCGAAATAAGGAGATGGCAAAGACAGCGAGACTGAAAAGAGGACGGGGTGAGAGAGACAGAGAAATAAAAAATGAAGGCAGTCAGTGTGTGCTGGCAGTGATAAAGGGTAATGAGTTATAGCATTCACAGGTACACAGTGCTCACATATATCACAGCTTCGTCTGATTCATGACAGATTATTGCAGACTGATCTCACTCAAGATTTGAAACCCTTGCACATTGGAGTGGCAATAGCTTGGCTTGACATGTGTGTCGGCGCCAGGACGTATGGGAGACACACCCTCAGGATTTGCATTTGCCCTTTTTTTTCCAGGCTCCATGAAGACTCATTAGACTGGTCAAGTGAAGGGTGGAAGAACTGATTGGTCAGTGAGCAAGAGAGAGAGACAGAAAGAGGGAAACAGATACCACGGAAGGAGGCGGCTGCTCCCTACATCACCACGTCTGAACACTGCAGGCAGCTTCGTTAATGAATTGGACTGTCCCGTGCTAATGAATGGAGTCTAGAGATGGGCAAAAGGAAATGAAGGGAGTAGGAGATGTCAAACTACATGAACGATGAAGTAGCTCATATCAGGGCCCATATTACAGTGGTCTATTAGTTCTCCTGTCTCTGCTGGCAATAGATGTAATGAGGTAGTCTCCAAAGACTGAAACGCTTTCCATTGTACAATAGCCGGTAGTAACGCAGTAGAAGTCTGTTTGCTCTTATACGGTTCACAACTACATGCTCAGGTTTATACTGTAACACTAATTTAAAGTTAGGGACGGACGATCTGGAAGAAAGATTATATCACATCCTATTGAAGTACAATCATGAACCCCAGTTTTTTAGCTTCTTATAACACTGCAAAAATGAAAATCTTACCAAGTGTATTTTTCTCATTTCTTGTCAAAATATCTCATCTCACTTAAAATGAGGCATAATCACCTAAAGAGTAACTTTTCAGTGAGATATAAAGAATTTATTTTTAGATAATAGATCTTGAAAATCTCATTTCAAATAATCTTACCAAGATAATTTTCACATGTTCTCCTGGCAGATTTTTTTGCTTGAATTAAACAAAAAAATCTTGAATTAAGCCAGAATTAAACCAGAGAAAAGCAGAGGAAATCTTATACTTTGGTTTTGACTTGCCTGTTTTTTACTGCAAAAATCAAAATCTTACCAAGTGTGTTTTTCTCATTTCTAGTCAAAATATCTCATCACACTTAAAATTAGACATAATCACCTAAGGAGTAACTTTTCAGTGAAATATAAGAACTTATTTTTAGACAATAGATCTTGTAAATCTTATTTCAAAAAAATCTTCCCAAGATGATTTTCACTTGTTCCATTGGCAGATTTTTTTTTTTTTTGCTTAATTCAAGATTTATTTATTTATTTATTTATTTATTTTTTTTGTTTAATTCAAGCAAAAAAAATCTGCCGACGGAACAAGTGAAAATTATCTTGGTAAGATTTCTTGAAATAAGATTTTCAAGATCTATTGTCTAAAAATAAGTTATTATATCTCATTTACAAGTTATTCTTTAGGTGATTATGTCTTATTTATTTATTATATATGTCTTATTACTTGAATTTCACTTGGGATCAATAAAGTATCTATCTATCTATCTATCTATCTATCTATCTATCTATCTATCTATCTATCTATCTATCTATCTATCTATCTATCTATCTATCTATCTATCTATCTATCTATCTATCTATCTATCTATCTATCTATCTATCTATCTATCTATCTATCTATCAATCTATCTATCTATCTATCTATCTATCTATCTATCTATCTATCTATCCATCTATCTATCTATCTATCTATCTATCTATCTATCTATCTATCTATCTATCTATCTATCTATCTATCTATCTATCTATCTATCTATCTATCTACCTATGATGTTCAAAGAGATAATGTGTATAAAACTAACAGTAATGTGTATAATAATAATAATAATAATAATAATAATAATAATAATAATAATAATAATAATAATAATAATAATGAGTATAAAATAAGCAGGTGTCTGGATCAGCACTTATGTTGTTGTAATGCTCTAAAAGTGATGTCCTAATGTTCTAAAATACACATTTCACCTTACATGTGTTTTTCTTGTATTTTTTGTATATACTTCTTGGATTTATTCATCTTTTTGCTACTTACAGGTAAGGAACCAAATATGGCAACTTCACTGATTCCTTCCTTTTCCAACATTTAATTTACTAATCATGTAGATGTTCATAAAAGCTCAGAGTAAAGTTGAGGAATATTATATCAAAAATAGAGAAAACTGAAGAAAAAGTGACTTCCTTGATTTTCTACACGAGTTTTAAAAATTCACAAAAGTAACAGTCTTGTTAGGTCCTCAAAAAACACACCAAGGTTGAAATGTTGAGTTTAAGAGTATTTCTATAAGTGAGCTATAAAGGGTTAAGAAACTGGACCTGCATGTGACAGGCTTTATAGTTAATTCTTCATCATTATTTATTCAGCAGCAGCAAAACACCCCATAACAAATGCTAAAATCTCACATGTTAATGCAACAAATTCTGTAAAATATCATAATTATACTGAAAAAAAAAGGCCAATGTCAGCTGAAGAGAAAAGCATTTACAGATTTTTAAAAATTTATTTATTTATTTATTTTACTAACACCTCACATATGAAAAATATAACAAATTAAGAACATTATGAGATTGCTAAGGTCCATCAAAAGTTTTGTGGACTTCACCAGGGTGTGAATCTGTCTGTAAATGTTTAATTACTGAAAAATACTATTTCTGGTACTACACAGTATAAAGGACATGGTTTGGTTCTTTTAATTAGACTTTGAAGACTTGCACTTTTTTTTTTTTTTTTTTTTTTTTAGAAAACTGTTCAAATCCAACAGCACTAAGACATGATGTGCCTTTAATTGACTCTAGACCTAATTATAAGATTTACTGTATTTACCTGAATAAAAACAATAAAATGAGACAAACAGAACTGTCATATTTCATCATTATTTCTGCATAATTTCCGCATTTGAGATTTGACTAGTACTTCTTTTCAGTCCAATCCAATCCACTTTATTTACATAGCACATTTAAACAAGAACATTTCCAAAATGCTGCACAACATAAAAACAATAAAACAATTTAAAGAAATACTAAAAACAATGAAGAAGTACATAAAACTAGTGCACAAACAGAACTTATTTAATCACTATTACCTGTATAACAGTTCATCATCAATTAAAATGTCATTATTTTTCCAGCTCTAATAGACTTATCAATAAATTTCTCTGTTTATGGAATCATTCCCGGTAACATTTCACGTTTCTTTTACTTTTGCATACACACCCTGTCCTTACAGCTGTTAGAACACTTGGTTTAGCTTTTTTTTTTTTATCTGATTACTTGTTCTCTGTGTCACATTTTGACACCCTTTACCCTTATCATTCCTGACAAGTACTGTGAACGACAATCAAAGCCGTGTGATCATGGACAAAACTGCTCATTAAAGGAGGTGCTTCTCCCTGGAAGAGCTGACCTTATTAACAAAGCCGGGTAGGTTAACGTAGTGTCATGCCATCATTCAGATCATCCTTTCTCTTCTTGTCATAGTAGTAGCAGACCCACCAGGTAATTACGACACTGTATCATGTCCTCTCTGCACATTTGAAGACCTTATAACACCCTAATGTTCTGACTTTGGGTTACATATTCTTTAAAACTAGAAGCGTTCGCAGACACCTCAGGCACAACAGGAACAACCGATCAGAATCACTATTACTCAAACAAATTCCAGCCTTTTAAGGGACAAGTTCTGGGGTAGTATACAAGAGGATGGGCCAGTCTTCAGCTTTTTTTTTTTTTTTTTTTTTTTTAAACTTCAGATTTTGATTTATTACATAGAATGAACCCTATAAACCCACCCACCAGTCATGACTCAGCTATTTTCAAAACTATGATTTTCTTTTTTCTATGATAGTTTAATGAAATTACCAGCTACTGTGTTTTAATACTTTCATTTAATGTGAAATCAGGGATAGTGGGAAGATCCACCCTGTTTTATTGGTCCATTAAATATGAGACTTTTCCTTCAAGCTGTTTTGTTCACAGTCTTAGAGAAGAGGGATTATACCGAGAAGGTTTATAGCGATTATCGCTGCGCTGGATATGATTCCTGAAAAGAAGAAGTCAGTATATTTACCAGCTTTGTGTTATCTTCACTTTCAGCGATCACACACAAACATCACAAACAACAAAATACAAGCTGTCCATGCTGATCCCTGTTTATGCAGTCCATATGGCACCTCTTTAGTCCTATGTTTTCCTCTTTTCTTTTACGTGGTTATTATAAACAAAGATGATCTAGTTAATGTCACAGTCTGAGGGTATCTGAGGAATACCAGAGGCTTTTCTGTTGCAGTCTGAATGAATGGAGATCTCAGTTTCCTCAATAAACCCCTGTTTTGTGAATATAGTTTCATGGTTTCATAACAGTCAGAGATGATGTGTAATATGTTGTACAGTCAGGGTAAAGAATATTTTCTCTTTCACCACCACTTCTTAATACCCCTGTCCACACACTGATATTTTGCTGATGTAAATTTCTCTACAATGGGCCTCTTGGCATTTTAGGTTGCAAAAACTGAGATTTTAAAAAACATTTTCCAGAGTGAAGATTTTTTAAAAATATTGCCTTGTTTGAAGCTCTGTTTAGGTAAACATTAGAAATAATGGCATCACACCCCAATTCACACATGCATATAGTTACTTGATGTACCCGTAACATCAAATGTATTATACACCTGTAAATCAGTGTATTACCTGCAGCAGGTCATGGTCAATATGGACACATCTGGGAGATGGACACATGTACTGGTGTTTAAATAAGTCTATATAATATGAAGAATACACTTCAACAACCCAAACCAACATTCATTCTTTCATTTCCCAAACTGCCCAGTCTTCAAGAAAGTCGCAGCTATCACACCCTGGATGTTCATCACAAGGCTAACATACACAGACGAACAACCATCGACTCTCACATTCAAGCCTACAGGTAATTTATATTGACCAGTTAACATATTAAGCACATGTCTAAACCCAGACGAAAGCCTCTGTGTCTGCTGCAACCAGTTGATATCATATGGAAGTCCACAGTGTCTGCACTTATAAATTACATAGAAAGGTTTGTCAAAGCATTTTCATTGGCTTGTGGTTGTTTTTGGTTTAACTTGTAATAAACTTTAGGCTGAAATATAGTGATGCCATTAGCTCACAGTGACACACATGACACGTGTTTTGGACAATTAGCTACGGGTTATCAGTTTTTATCAGTGAAGCAGCTGAAATTCGATTCTTTTTCCTTTACTGAGAACATCATTGGTTTAACTGTTCCCATGACAACAAAGGTCTTCGTTCCCATTCTTCTGTTGGTGCCAGTTGGAGGTTAGTTAAAGAGCAGTGACCACATAATCTCCTTTTTAATCAAATTTCAAAAGGTTTGGAACAGGGGATAGAACAGGGGTTCCCAAAGCCGGGTACGTGTACCCCCAGGGGTACTTTAAATTTTTGGGGGGAAAAATGCATTAAATAAGTCATCATGTACCAAATACAAAATAATTAATGAGAATTAATGCTTAACACAATAAATGCATTCATATAATAGTTTTATTGTCAATTATCTTGTTTAAGCTTTGGTAACATTTCTAGAACATTTCTATTTTAAATTATTCAAAATGAGTTTATTTGAGTAGCTAAGTAATTATTTTCTGTTGATGAAAAGTTCATTTATTAATTAATGACCAATTTATGTATTTTTCTTATCAATGAAAGAGGACACTTTTCAGTTTATATTTTGGACACAAAATTTACCATTTTTTATATATTAGTCAAGTATGTGTTGTTTGTTTACAAAGTTTTGAAATTATAAACAGACACCTTTGGCACAAGAACACATTTTGCCTAATTTTTTTTCAATCAAAAATGCTGAAGAGAGAGTTGGCAGTACTTGGTTAAAAAAGTATATTTCATGGGGTACTCCACTGTAAAAAGTTTGAGAACCACCGTTCCAGAATAATAGTATGGGTACTAGATACCAATAGTTTAGTTGAATAACAGTGGAGTCAAAATTTGACACCAATGTATTTGTCGATATTTGATACTAATGGAATCTCAGCAGTGTGGTACCATGAAGAACAGACACTGATCCTGTACAATTAATCACAATAGATTCTTGTGATTAAAATCTAAAATCTAAAAAGCCATAATGCAAAAAAACAAAAAAAAAACAAAAAACAAAAACAGGACAAAGAAGAAAGTCTGACACAGTTTAAAAGTATATCTTAATATAAACATTTTATTCAGTGCATTTTTGTGTATACAACAAATAATAAACAACTGGAAGTTATCAGACAGCCACAGTGTCTGCCTGTATATGTTGTTTTATCAGATTTAGCCTGGTAGTTTGGAACACATGATCCAACATGGGTTAATACACATAGCCTACATCATGCAGCTCTAGACCATAATTCCCTGCTTTCTCCCATGCAACAGATAGGTTCACCTAATACAAACCACCTCCGGAGGAAACCAAGAAAAGAAAGCCTCCCAGAAGCATGTACCAGAAAGAAGTTATGTAGCTGAAGGGAAGAGTACGTAGCCCACAAAAGGGGTCCTTTTTGTGTTTGTACATGCCCTGTGCAAGAAAAGGGAAGATGTTCTTTTTTTTTTTCTTAATTTTTTTTTTCACTTTTACAAATATGACATGTCCTATAAAATGTTAAGCCACCTAAAAGTCCACAGTATTCTTTTTTAAATATAGAAAATATTGTCACCACAATAATTTACTCAAACACATAACAAGCATCCTGGGAAGGGGCTTGCACCATATTCCTATGGTGAACTGTATCACTCAATAGAAGTTGACAAAAAAGGATGGCAGGGGATCAAAGTATGACACAAGCACAGGAAGGAAACAGATCACGAGGACAAAAGACGGAGACATTGTGACACAGTAGAAACAGAAGGGAATGGGGACACAGAATAATCGTTTCATACTTCGGTAGTCAAGCATATCAGCAAAAAGCACAACATCCAGTGCGCTGCCAATTCCAAAGTGTTTAAAATCACTTCCTTCGTCCATTGTTCATGTTTTGCGCAAAATCTTTGCTTTCTCTCATCAAAAATGTACAGTGAAAAAAAATTCCAGCTTTGCCTTTATACTGGCTTGGTTTTCAGCGGCTTAAAGGGACACTCTTTCATTCTGTCTTTGGTTTGCTGGAACCCCTTCGATGATGAAATAGCAACAAAAAACAAATACTGAACAATGGCAAGGGAAGAGAACAAGAGGGGATAAAAACAAAACCAGTAACCAAATAAAAAGCTCTCAGCTAATTCAGAAAATTAGCAAAACCAAGGTGCAGCTGTGGCATCTCTGAAAAGAAAAAAAAAAAAAAACTGCAAGAGCCACACTGTCCCTTATACTTCATTTTAGCTGAACATAGGCTTCTTTTTCCCATGCTAGAGAGCTCAGTCTCTGAGCGTGTGCACTAGGACGCAGGAGAGCTACCGTCTGGCTGGCCACAGTCTTAGTAGCACTAGGCTGTGCCACGCCAGGGAGTTTATAGGCTTTGTATTCACAGAAGCATGGATAAGACAGAGATCACGGCTTGTACTGTACCACTGCAGCCTCGTAGACCAGCAACATCACGGGCTGCCCTGACGGCCTACGTTTCTAACTCCCTGTCTGTCTGATGCATGAGTGCTCGGTGTCTACATGACCTAAGAAGAGTTACTGTCCACAAGAAATTAAGAGAAATAAATTAACTTAAAGATGAGTTAACTGGTTTACCATTATCACCACATGAGTGATCAAATAAATTAATTTTCAAGCCCAAAACAATATTCTTAATTACACTTTTCCAGAATGGTTTATGTGCCGTTATGTTTCTTACTTCTGTTGATGAAACAGAAACAATAAGTGACCAGGATGATACCTAACTGTGTTTTTTAGTGATGGTGTTTAAGTGTAGTGGTTTGTTGTCGTAGCTAGTCCTGAAACGCTGATCGGAGAGAGAAATCTGCTTGGATTCACGCTCTGCTGGAGGTAAGGTTTCATGGTTCTGCCCCAGGTCTGGGTTTGGCTGCCGGGCTACGTAGACTCATTCTGGCTCACGGCTTTGCCTCCGTTGAGTACAGCTGAGGCACTCCGACTCTTGGTAGGTGTGCCGCTGCCCGAGCGGGAGAATTCTGTCAAGTCATGGAGGGATGGCTCTCTGTACATTGCCACTGAAGAAACAGAAATAAATGCATATCAGTCAAATTAGTACATCATTATAAACGAAAATGTACTGCATTGTATACAAAGAGTAATTTCCTGTAAAGCTACTTCCATTTATTGGACTTGCTTTGTTTATAAGAAATGTCCCATCAATCTGCAGAATTAGAGCCTAGATTGCTGTTATTCAGATACAAAAAAATGCATTTCATTATAAATTCAGGAGTTGCTAGTGCTTTAGCTTTGCTGTGTGTGCAGCATTGGCCCAATCTGCATCTCAGCAGCTGCTTTTCAGAAGAAATATCAGTAATCTGAGGTTCACAGTCTTTGGTTTCAGGATGTTGTCAACATTCTTCTGCCTAGAATGCTATTTGATGTTCGTTCCTAAGGGAGTCTGTGGCTGAAACAGCAAACCCAGTCCTTCACACACTTCACTTAGCCCAGCACTTTTTTGTTAGAGCAGCAATCTAGAGACCATCCCCATGTATACACATCAATCAATGGCAGGATTTCACTGAGAAACTGCTGATGATTGGTGCCCGTAGGGATAGTGGCAGTATTGTATTTTATGATGATAATGGTGGGCCACAAACCTGCAGATTACACTGCTGCTTTAAAGAAACCTCCCCTTCCATTTTTAAACATTTATTCCTATCCTTCTACACTAATCTTCCTGTGTTTCAGTGACAGACATCAGTTGACAGAGTACACCCTGCCCTGATGAAGGCAGATCTTTGTGGCACACTCCACGACTTTCAGCAAGAATTATAAGAGGATTGTCCTGTTTGGGGTTGAATGACGTGAGCTGCACACTTGCTTCATCTAGAGGAAGACAGAATGAAAGGCTGTGGGCTGAGACTCACAGACTGGAACCAGAGGAGGAGTGAGTAATGGCTGGAAGACATTCCAGTGTCAATGTAGAGACAGCTTCTTAATTGGTGCCCTGTAACACCACTGCCTCTGAATCTTTATGAGCTGCTGGAACAAATTCTCCTTTTATTTTTCTTCCTCGAAAGGCTCTTTCCATACCACTAGCTATATCTTGAATTTTAATTGTGTGAAAGAAAATATTGTGCATTACTGGATACTTTAAAGTTTGTACAAAGGAAGGAGAATGTCTAATATCTGTGGGTTATATAACACAACTCTTTACTCAAAATTGGATTTTCTTTCAGATGCCAAAAAAAGTGCTTTAGCTATTAGCAAAGAAAAAAATCCACAAAAGGCAGCAGAAGTCAGTGCTTTCCGAAGCTGAGATTACTGTCTCACCCAGCCTACTGTATATCTAAACTTATTATTTTCCTACTCTTTCTCACTGCTCTCATTCTCAGTATTTTTCTTGGAGCATAAAGCTAAGCAATCACTCTGTGACTATTTCTCTTAAGTGTGTTTGAGACACCCAGAATGGCCAGTAAATGAAGGCAGAAAGATATTATAGCGTCTCAGAGGGCAGGCATGGGCTCTTAATAAGACGATGACTGGAGGAGCTTTACCAAAATCTCAGAACGATACAGTATAATATTGGCAGATAGAAGGAAAAGGGAAATCCAATACCAATAGAAATATTCACTACTATCCTTTAGAATCAAGATTCAATATCTGAATGAAGCATCACATTTATTACTTTTACTGTGTGCCCTTTGGTTGGAAGATAATCAGCCTGAATAGGAATATATTTTTTAAACTTTCTCGTCTCTCAATGAAATAAAAAAAAAGAATACTGTTATTACAGTTAAAGGGGGCAATATTGTATCTATGATAAGTTAATTTAAATGTCACACATTCCCAGAATGTGGATTTCATAACTAGCAAATTATACTAGGGATGGTTGTGGTGGACTGACCGAGGTTGGTGACAGATGGACGTGATATCACAAATGTCAGACGACTTGTGTCAGGCCCACTTAGCTGAAAACTGATGTCTTTTTACATTTTAAAACAGATCTCTAAATAAACGTCTACACTTCACACTTGATGGTGAAATCCAAGCTTGTTTTTCCACAACCCCTTTACATTTTGCATGCACTGATATGACTTTTCACAGTGTTGCAAAATTTGGCACAAATGATTAACCTCAATGCATGGATAAACTGAAAAGGCCAAAAGTACAGGTTGCTGTGACATTACAAAACACATGTTTGGCCAAAACTAGTAACTGAGAGAACTGCATTAAAAAAAAACCCATAATGTCGAGACAGTGGACTCATGTGATTCGACTAACTTGTTCTGACTAACTAGTTCTGATACAGATTCTCAGACTTAATGGTAGAGGCTGATACCAGTGTTAATAAGATATATATGTACTTCATTGTATGGAAGAGTCTGGGATTGTTCTGTCATGTGTAAATCAGGCTTGTTTTCTGTTTGTATATTCTTCAGTCACTATTATACATAGACTGACTCAGCGACAGGACCATCCATCAGGAAATGCTCTGCTATTGTATTTGTTAAAATGTGTTCGTATGGAACTGAAGAAATCTCCTGTCTGTTGCCCACCACCTTGAAGATGTATCAGGAATGATGAGTAAAGTCTGAAAATCGTGATACACTAGTGACAGTGAGTATGAGTATTGTGTTGTTTTCCAGCAAAATTAACAAGTTTTCTCTAACTTTTTCTCTCCTCACTGTGGCTGCGCCCACTAAGTCTGATGTAAACCTAGTGTTAGATAAATGCTAACATAACTCTTGGTTTTAGATGCCTCTTATCTCTGAGGTCAGGTTGCAGCCATGTTCTGCAGCCATCTACACACTTGGCCTAATACTTCATCCTCCAAGTGGATCTGCAGACAAGACGTCTACAGCCCAAGGCTCATAGACTCCTTTAGGAACGTACACACATGCATCAGTTTCTATGTCATATTTAATCCATAAAAACCCAGTGGTGTTTTTGTGACAGTTCAAAAAATATTTTTTCTCTATATTTAGCCTTTCTTAAGTGATTTATTACCATTCATTGTAATATTATCCTCTTTACGTTTTTGTCCGTAAAAGTCGGGTATTTTTCTTATATTTAATTCACTGATCATGCAGATGTTCATAAAAGCTCAGATTAAAGTTGAGGGTTATTTTATCAAAAACAGACAAAAGTGAAGAAAAAGTGACTTTTTCAGCAAAATATAACATTTCCTGAATATAAAACTAGTGTCTCCATCGGCTGTCACTCTCGATGGGTTTTACTGATGACTCAATGTTGTAGAAGATGAGAATGTTTCCACATTCACTACGGAGCCTCTGTACTTCCAAATGGGTCATATCTGATGACCATGTGAAGATGACAAACTGCATTTTACACCAATGATTTACATGGACTGATAGGATTAGTGGATCAACAGTTATTAAGCATTTTAGATCAGTAGATGCTTTTGGTCGACAGCGTATTTTTGGATCTTCATGGGTTAAGGTTGGGTCCATCTCTTGGACTATATAACATGGCACATTAGGAAGTACATTTAGAACTAGATTCTTTAATCTCCTGTTTTGAGCTGTCTGTTGTCACAAGCTAGGTCCAATAAATGTTACCTGGACAATACATCCAGAGAGTCTTCTAAGTGTTCCTTGGTCATCAGCGTCTTATTACACTTCCTCAGAGAAAAATGCCCTATCAAGCAATAGGCTGATCATGGACTTTTCTCCAACTACAAGGTATGAAGCAACATTTTTTTCATTTTTTTCTGCAACCTCATTGTATAGGTGTGTAAAGTTCTCCTTCCAGCAAAAGGTACAGGTCTACATATCAGGTCTGACATATGATGTAATATAGACAAAAACATGGAATAACATAGAATTGGACTGAATAGATCAGCCTGTGGATCTGAGCCTTTGTCACTGAAACCTAACTTATTGGAATGATATGCACGTCAGTATCAGATCAGACTGAGGTAGATGCTTATGTAAATTATACTATTTAAAAGAATAAGAAACTATGCTTTTGTTTCATTTTTGGGAAAGCAGTAGAAATATACAATATTTATTCCCCCTTTCCCAAAAAAGAATATGTGAAATAAAATGGTAACGATATATTTAAGCCTATACTTAGTTCACATTAAAATGTTAGTGTTACATTGTGAGTTATGTTACGCATACATTTTTTGTTTGACACTGTAAAAAGAGCAAGCCGTGACAGATCCCAAATGTGAAAGAACTCCACTAAATTGCCCTCTTTTTTTTTTCTTTTTGTGAGCGTGCATGTCTGCGTTCAAAGATTTTCATTTCTCGCAGATAAAAAAAAAAAAGCTTAGACTGCATTCCTTTTATCTCCCCAAACAGAAAACAGTCCGTCTCCTTTCTGTCTTGTCTCTGTTGACAGGTAAATCTGTGTCTCAAAGTAGATAAAAAGACCTTTTTTTTTCCAACAATGAACAGAACCATTTTTTCCTCGTCTTTCAGCCACTCTACCCCACACAGTCTAATGGGTGGGCTTCTCTGTGCCATTACTGTACCAAATCCCAAATCCAAGTCTTGGTTGTAACTATTTCAGTGATGCAACCATAGTTTCTCTGCTGCCTCTGGTGACAGACAATGGCTCGTCCTTGGTCTGTACTCTGTCTGCACTGAAGTGTGACCAGAGGAAGCTACTGAATAGTTCCAGACCTCCACGTCTAAGGAGAAAGGTAAATGGCAGGGACTCATGTGGAAATGAGCTCATTTAGTCTTTAGTAAAAAGAGAAAAACCCACCTGGCTGGAGTATAAAGAAGATGGGGACATTTAATCATGGTGAAAACCTAATGGCTCCAATACAAGGAAGATCTATTATTTTGAAAAACAATCCCTGTGCCAAGTAGAAAAAAAGGCATTGCTGAACAATCAAGAAACTTTCCCAATTGATTATGTAGGTTCAGAAACTTTATTCATGTAGTCCAGCACTGCACTGATTTGAAACCTGGTTAATTTACTTATTTATTTTATTGAATTTAATGTATTTTTAATATTCTGCTGTATTATTCCAAGTGTTAGTGTTGCAGAATTTGAATTCTTCTTCTTTTTTTATTTTAATCCATTAAGACCCAAACATCCAGTGTTGAACAAAAGCATCTACTGATCTTCACATTCAATGTGAACAACTGATGTTGTGTGGATTTGTAACTGGTATTATTTGTGCAGATGTGGTGTATGATATTCTGTTCATGCTTTCTTTTCTAATATTCATCATTTAATAGGTCATATGTATTTTATTTTATTGTAGTTTTGTTTGTTTTGTTTTTTTCTCTGTCTTCTGCCGAGTTTTCTCAGTTCTGGTTGTAGTTATTGTTGCCATTATAATTATCACTATGGTTGTTACTGTCTGTATTGACCCATTTGAAGGTGCAGAGGCGCCATAGCGAATGTGGAAACACTGTCATCTTCTACTACATTAGTGGCTTTTCCATTGGACTTTACCAATATCTACAAAATGTCGAAAAAACAGAAGTGCGTAATGTCAGTTTTTCCATTAAATTACAAATGCGATTATTTGTTTATTTATTATCGTGAGACGACACAAGAGGTCATTCCATAAACATGGCGACAAACATAAATATCCCATTGATTAACAGATACTCATTATTATTACATATTACCCCTCTATCCCGTACTAAATTAAAAAATGACTTGGTTTCCTGGTGTGTCCACACATGTCCCATGTTTCTTTTAAAACTCATCTTCTTCTTGTTTTTTTTTATTCACATGACTCTAGTTGCAGAAAAAGGCCTTTCCATTGCAGTTTTGTGTGATATACCAATTTCACTACGCCCGAAAAATCACCTCTTGCCAGCACAAAAAACTTGTCATTGAAAAATAAGAATTTTGGTGAAATTGTGGTTTTCCGTTAGGCAACTTTTTCTGCTATTTTTCTGATATTTGCGCAGTTTGAGGGTCAATGGAAAAGCGACTATAGATTCACAAGTAAAACCCATGGAGTTTGATCAATGACAGTGGATGGACACACTGGGTTTATGTTCAGTTACACTGCAAAAATCAAAATCTTTCCAAGATAATTTTCACTTGTTCCATTGGCAGATTTTTTTTTTTGCTTAATTTAAGTTTTGTTTTTTTGTTTCTTAATTCAAACAAAAAAATCTGCCAATGGAACAAGTGAAAATTATCTTGGTAAGATTTCTTGAAATACGATTTTCAAGATCTATTGTCTAAAAATAAGTTCTTATATCTCACTGAAAAATTACTCTTTAAGTGAGTATGTCTTATTTTAAGTGTGATGAGATATTTTGACGAGAAATGAGAAAAATACATTTAATAAGATTTTGATTTTTTCCAGTGTAATGATATATTTTACTGAAAAACTCAATATTTCTTCAGTTTTTTTCTGTTTTAATATAATAACCTTTGACTTTACTCTGAGCTTTTATAAACATTCTACATAATCAGTCAAATAAACATAGGAAAATGCATGATTTCTACTGGGAAAAAAAGCTAAATCCAGAGGATAATATTATAATAAGTGGTCATAAATCACTTAGGAAAAGTTACATATAGAGAAAACATTTATTTGGTAACTGCCACAAAAGTCCCACTGGGTCCTTAAGGGTTAATCTTCTGTTTTATATGAAGCATTTGAGCCATGTAACCAAAGCAGAGTTCAGTTATTCCTTCTGTTAAACAGTATGACAGTACAGCGCTGCCCTGGCTCTCACCTTTTAGAGGTTTAGGAAGGAAATGGGCTGCTGGCTTGTTCTTCTTGACATGGTTCCCCTTCATGATCTCTCCTTCTTTGTTCAGACCGAGGTACCAGCCCCTGCCTGACTGCTGCTGCCGGTATATCATGGAGGAGTATGTCACATAATAGTTCTCGAACACTGACTCCTTGAATTTGCACTCTGGCGTAAAGTGTTCCTGTGGGGGCAAAAGGAGAAGCACATACACAGTATATAAGAAGTTGTTGGACACTAATTCACAAGGTCTCAAGAGTATTTGACATCTTGATGAACAGAGAGCAGCTGAAATGCAATAGTTCATTACTTGAGAGTGGAACTTAATAACACTACATTGCGCTTGCACGTCCAACACACTCAGGCATGAAAAGAGCAAAGGCGGAATCTCCAGTTCTAGATTTAATATTTTTGTCTCTTGAGAATCTTCTAAATCTATTCCTTCCATTTACCGTGGTGAATAATGTAGCACTTGGTGGCATAGATAACAGTGATATGACAGATACAGAGAAGCATTAATAAAACATACAGCCAAGACGAAGAGTATATTCTCATTTCGCTCTGAGCTGTTAATTATGTATGGGTGGCTCATTATCTTTCAGAGTATTGTCCACCGGAATCAAGAATTTGTTGGACAAGATAATGTATTATTGCCATTTGGCTTATTATACTATGTATTTAAGGACTAGCTTTTTTTATACCACGTTACAATCCATTAATATGCATTCTGTGTGTGTGCGCTCAGAGCCTGCAAGGTGTGAGTGTGTACCCTCCTTACTTTTTATGGTATCTATCTAGGTACATTCACTAATGAACTCACTGTAGAGACTCTCCTCAGAGATGTGATTTTGCAGTTCATTTTCCAGACTCCATACTGCGCAAGAGTTCACTCCCCCATTTTGTTTAGTTAAGAATCCAGAGCCTATATAGGATTTGCCCATTAATACTACAACAGTGTGGCTGTGGTTTATTTCCCCTGAGGTGAGTTTTTGTGTTTGTGTATGTGGGTGTCTATGCTTGAGTTCTTCGGTGTGTCAGTGTGTGTGCGCGTTTGGCCAATTTGTGAAGCTGCATGGGCAGTGAGTCTACAAAACAGTCTAATCAGAAGACAGTTCCCCTGAGAGAGATCGAGGGACAGTAGTCAGTTGTTCTTGCTATGCTTATAACTTTCATTATCGGCACAGAATATGCACTTTGTTTGCAAATGAAAGTACATGCGCATTACATTAGTAACACATAGTTTCAAGCAGACATTCAATCAATCATATTCACACTTTGAAATGTCTTGTAAATACAACGTTGGGTATTACAAGGTCTGTTTGACTGATGCCTTGCTCAGATTGAAACATATCTACCCAGTAACAGTCCTATCTGGGTTAAAAACATGCCACTACCACATAGAGAGTCATCAATAACAACTTATGTTTTTTTCATCAGTTCCCCAGCATCAGTCTTCATGTGTACCACTAAAACGACTTCAAAATGCTCAGTGAGGATCATGCCTGTAGTGTGTGCATTTCTATAGGGTTTACAAAACTACTACAACAAAAGCAGAATAACTGTAATTATTTGCAAAATTTTCACTTTCTGAAACATATTAAAGAGAAACTTACAGTAGCATATTGTGTTTTTACTGTGCCTTTTATCACAGCGGACCTCCAGAGCCTGGCCGAGACACCAGTCCCAGAGGTACCAATTATAACTGACATATTCATCATCTCCTCTCACTGTTCATGCATATCAAGACCACAGTGTCTGACAGTGTGACCTGCACTTATTGTTAGGACTTAAACCATTTTAAAGATCTTGAACATGGGTCATTTCATACTAACTCACCCCAGCTTCTTCATATCATGGATTTTTTCAGAAAAAAAAAAAAAAAATCACTGTATCATCAGTCAGACTTTAATATTCAAAGGTACCTTGTGAAATCCTACAGCTGTGCTTCAAATACTTTTTAGTTTTGAATTTTCAGCCCCTAGAGCTACATTTCATTCACTGGGATGACATTTGCAGTGAACACCCAAGAAAGGATAAGGATAAATGTACAGTATTGAGCACCTAAACAATAAACTGGACTGGACTGATGACACAGAAGAGTCAAGAAAGGCCAGAGTTGCCTCCACCTGCTGAGGAGACTGAGGTCCTCTGGAGTGAGCAGGGCTCTGCTCCAGACATTTTATGACACTGTGGTGGCCTCTGCAGTCCACTTTGCCATCGTGTGCTGGGGAGTGAGCAGTACAGACAGAGACAGGAGGAGACTCAATAAACTGATGAAGAGAGCCGGCTCTGTCCTAGGCCGCCTGCTGGACTCCATCAAGGAGGTGGCGGACAGAAGGGTGTCGGCAAAGCTGACATCCATTATGGATAACCCCTCCCACCCCCTGCTCTACACTGTAGAGGCCCCGAGCAGCTCCTTCAGCACCAGACTCTTACATCCCCTGTGCAAGAAGGAGTGCTTCTGCAGGTCATTCCTCCCACAGCCATCAGACTGTATAACAGTTCACAGTAACCCCCCCCATATCACACCATGTGCATGTGCAATCACAATGTAAACATGTAAATTATTATTATCAAATTATTTAAATTTCAAAATATTTCATTCTAATTCTCTATTTGTATAAATATTTATATAAATACAAAATTTCTCATTTTCTCTTATATTTCATTTCTCACTTGTGGCTTTTTTTCTGTCTTTTTCTACACACTTGTGGGTTGTATGTTGTTGCGGTCAATTGTGAAATTTCCCCATGATGGGATCAATAAAGTCTCATCTTACAATTGTGGAAAAAATTATTTGACCATCAAAAGTCATCAAAAAGAATGCCTATGCAATCAAGTACTAACTCCTGTGTGTATCATGTGACTAAAACAGACAGAAAAGAAAACATGGAATGCCTAAAAGCACTGTTTTTGGCAGTACAATGCCATAGCTATTGATGTAAGAACTGAAGTGATTTTGGTTCAAGAAAACCATGGAAAATGTCTAGATATCAGCTCTGGAATTAAACTGTTATGAGCTATTTTTGTTGTTGTCATTATATTTGTTCAAACAAATGTACTCTTAGGCATTAAAATGAACAAGAAATTGAAAAAAAACAAGTGTGGTCTAATAAATTTTTCCATGACTGTATGTTATCTTATCTTAAAAGTCCTCAGCCAACAAAAGTCTTGTTGATTTAGTCACATTCTAATACCCACACATACGCATTTCTCAGTCTCTGTATTTAAATACAATGGATAAAATGGACATTTTTGAAGTATGTACAGCAGTAAAAACAAAAGTGTCAGGAAAAAATCATTCAATACATGTCAAACGTTTGTAACTGTTTGTGCTGCTTCTTTACATGATAACAGGGGACAGACCAAAGAGTGACTTTTAACTTTTGTGAAGACAACAAAGCTAAAGGTTGTCATGTCTGCTCCCAGACTGTGTCTGTCTTTTCTGTTTTGTCTGTCATTTCCTGTTTTATTTTGTTAAGTTTCCCTCTTGTGTCATGTCTGGTGTCTTTACTTCCCTTCCTTGATTGTTTCACCTGCTCCTGATTACCTGACTCCTCCCTGATTATCTCCACCTGTGTCCAATTGTCTTCCCGCCCTCTTGTGTATTTAAACCCTGTGTTTTCCCCTGTTCCTTTGCCAGTTTGTGTTCTACCTTTGTGTGCTCACTTACCAGCGTTTTTGGATACCTGTCAGTCTGTCTGCCCATTTTGACCCGTTTTGCCTTCCGACCACCGATTCTGCCTGTTCCTTGTCTGCCTGCTCGTCTGGTTCTGACCTGGTTCGTACATCGACTTCTGATTCTGCCTATTCCCTGACTACCTCAGCCTCCAACGTGTTACCTTGTGTTTCGACCCTCGCCTGGACCTTGACTGTGAGTAGCCTTTCCCTCATGTCCCGTTGCCTCTTGAATTGCCCTCCTGTGTATGACCTGGCTTGTTTTTTGACTATCCTCTGTTTTGCCCTAGTCGGGGTGTTGACGGGAATCCTCCGGCTCGGCCGTGCTGACCATCCATATTCCCCGCTCACAGCCCGGACGAAGAGTCCAGTATCACACGCCTTCACAGACGTGTTAACTATTTTGTGCTGTGTTTTTACTACTGTGATTGTGTTTAATAAACACTCTCAATTGGTCATCTGTGTTCTGGTCTTGCATTTGGGTTCAGCCTTTGTACTAGTCCCATTACAAAGGTCGCCTAAGACTTTTACACAGTACTGAATGTATTAATTTAAAAAGCTATTTCTAAAATCCACCTGTATAACTATAAATAATTAGACTTGCTTTATTATTTTCTAATGTTACCATCTGATGAAGTCAGAAATCAATTCAAGGTACATGTATTGCGCTAATGAAATAAGATCCATATTTTGTCCAAACAAACTGAACCATTGATGCTATAATTTCTAAATTTCCTGAAACAAATGAAAAACAAACTCAATAAGTATCACAGACGGATGGAAAATCTTGAAGTCTACAAACCCCCATCTATGAAATTAACTATCTTGAGAAAATTCTGCAAATATGTCTTCTAAAAAATACATGCAGGTAATAACACTTCCTTGTTAAACAATACACACACTTTTTTAACACAAACAAGCCTTAGTGGGAAAATATACAAAAATACATTAAAATGTGGGTTTTTCAAAGCTGTTGAAGTCACTGTTTATGCAACTTGTGGATAGAACAGAAATATAAGATGAAGATAAAGATTCCTATTTTGTTGACTAGTGGTGGAGTCTGTAATGACCTTGTTCATATTGCTTAAATGTACATTAAATTATAGCATTTTCTCTATCACCAAAGACAAAATGATATCTCTAAATTCAAGTGTCGGTGGATTGTTTATTTTGTGGTGTGATGATTATACTTACACTGAAGATTATATTTATAAGGGTATTCATTCATTCTATCTGTGCACATCAACAGACACATTTAACCCATAAAGACCCAAACATCCACTGTCAACCAAAACCATCTACTAATGTAAATATTTAATACCCGTTGATCCACTAATTTTATCAATACATTTAAATAATTGGTGTAAAATGCAGTTATCATCAGTTGTCATCTTTTCATGGTCATCAGATATGACCCATTTGAATCTTTAGAGGCTCTGTAGTGAACGTGGAAACACTGTCATCTTCTACAACATTGATTAACCGGTAAAACCTATGGAGTTGGATCAATGACAGTGGACAGACACACTGCGCTCATGATCAGTTATTGATATAGTTGCTGAAAAAGTCACTTTTTCTTCAGTTTTCTCTGTTTCTGATATAATAACCCTCAACTTTAATCTGAGCTTTAATGAAAATCTACATGATCAGTAAATCAAATATAGGAATATACATGATTTATACTGAACATAAAGAAGATAATATTGCAATAAACGGTGATAAATCATTTAAAAAAGGTTAAATAGAGAGAAACATTCATTTGGGAACTGGCAGAAAAATAGCACCGAGTCTTTATGGGTTAAGAGATTTTTGCAGATCCTTAGCTGAATGTGTCTACTACTGAAAGATATCCACTGTTTTCCTGCTGGATCTCAAAGAGGCTGTGAGACTCTTTCCGTGATAGACAGCAGTTTGTGTGGCATCCTCTTCTCCTGTTAACAGCTCCACAGTAGTTCCAGCACAGTCCCAGTGTTTTTGATCAGTGCATTCACTTTGTTTGCATAGCCAGCTCTGATGCTAGTGCCCCAGCAGATTGCTGCAACATTGCACTCATGACAACAGTGGTAAAACATTGGCAACATCGTGCTTCACAAATTCAAGGAGCTCAGCTTCTTCAGAAAACACGACCATCTTGTTCCTTCCTGTTGGCGAATTAGCCTTGCTCTTACGTTCTAACTTCTTGTCAAGGGGAACTGCTGGTGTATGTGCTGCTCTAATTATGACACTGATAAAAGACATTCAAGTCATGGTAAATGAAGCTTTGGAGACTGAAAGTTCCTGTACTCGTGAGCTACGGTTGTCCTTCCAGAACAATCTACTCCTAACTGACTCACCATTCTCTTTATGTTTTTACCGTTGTCACTGCACTGCAGATTTTTTAAATTGGATAATTACAGTGTATATTTAATGGCATGTATAAAACTTAATTCCCAATGTTGTCTTAATCCCTCTGACTTTGTCTAAATGTATTATTGTCCAGCTCCATGTCTTGTTTTGTCTCTTTCTTACTGTCTGACTCTTCTTCTAGTCGGCCTGATTAGCAGCAGCAGTCTGGGCAGCATCCATCTGAGTTATGCATGGACAGTGAAAGGAGGAAAAAAAAAAGTAACGGGCTGGTCGGCTCTCGAGCCAGGATTTCTGTTCTACCTCTAATAATGAGCTTATGTGGATTTGGCAGGTTACACGCACCCTGGAGAAGAATAAGAGTCTATTGATAAACAGATACAGGCACATTCAGAGCCAAGATGGAGGAGATGCTGCTGGCTGGTGCTGTCGCATTGGAGTGGGTCTATGGACAAAAGGCTCACTCAGACTGACACAGGGAGGGTCCAAAATGGCAGGGGATCCCCAGCTCTATTCTAACAGGACTGTGATAGACAGAAACATTTAGATTCTTTTGAAAGGGCTCCAGCAGTGGCTCCTTCAGTCAATAACATATCTATTGTTCACTGAAACCAGTCTCAGTGAAAAAAATCTCAGATCACTTTAATCACGACTGCACTGCCAGATGGAGTGAGGGGAAATCACTTTAGAAATAAAATGCAAGACAGTATCTGCATAGAAATAGTATCAGTTGTGGTCCCCCCCCCCCACGCCTCTATAGTGCCTTGGCTAAATGGACTTTCAATGATCCCATTACACTACATTGGCTTTTCTTTGAAATATGCAACTCTGACAAGTCCTTGTTCAAATGATGCACAGCCGGCACGCTCCCTCGCACACTGTCCAGGAAGAGGTTTATGTGAAATAACTACACTGTGTCTTACATGTGCTGTGAGAAACTTGCCACCTGAAAATAGAAAGTCTGATGTAACACTGGTGTGTTTGATGCGACAAAGAGACAAGTCTGTCAGCTGTTTCTTGCCTTCTCCCTTATTTTTGTAGTTGTCAGAAATGTTATTTGACAGTTATGCTGCTTAGAGCTCTGCTACATTTCTTTCATTTAGAGAAGTGAAGTATTACAGTGCATCCTATCCTTTATCTTTACCATCTGTGACTGAATAAGCAGTGCTAACTTCATAAACCCCTGTCAAAGCCTGTCAGATTATTACATAATCACCACGCAGCAATTATTTCAGCTAACTGTAATTATTTTTGCATAATCATGATAATAATATCCATTCACCTGTATCAAAACAGCAGCATGAAATGAACAAAAATGTCACATTTCCATCACTTCTTCTCCCTCATTTCCCACCGTTTCAGATTTGACTGCTTTTTCACCTCATTGTGTTCCCTTCACATTAAAGAAGTTAACTTCGACTGCTCTGTTCCATTATCAGTCAGTTCTTTGTAGATGACAGTGATAAGCTTTTTATATTTCAGTTATTTATGTGAAATTTACCTTGTGCAGTATTTTATACAAAGTCTAAAATGGGTGTAGAAATGTGGTTAATGCAAGTAAATGCTTCTTCTTTATTAGGTTATACTATACTACATACAGTGTTTCCTGTGGAATTTATATCTTCGTGCAGCAGTGTGTGTGTGTGTGTGTGTGTGTGTGTGTGTGGGGGGGGGGGGGTCTGTGCCACGTACCTCACAATGGTCTGTGCAAAGTGAAAGTGAAACTTAACATGTGTTACTAATTCCTCTATGTCTCCTGCTGCTGTGAAGCTCATTTACCTTTTCCCTACCTCCTGAAACTTCGCAAAGTTTCATTTGAGGGGGCGGGACGTTTGTTTATGGGGGCATGAGAGCATTTATGGGACCACCCCAGAACCGGCCCCGAGGCCTATTAAATATTATACATATGTGTATAATAAGTCTAATGCAACAGTGATGTTTCGTATCAAATGTATGGTGTGGCGGCAAGGATTTTGCCATGGCGCTGCACGATAGCAAAACCTTACGAGTGGAAATGCTGACTATATATACTACATACGATACTAGTATGATTAACAGATGACTATAGCTTAATTGAATTTATTTTTTATTACTGTGAGAGAGCCTCTCTCAGCCAATGCTGTTACATCTGTTTTTGCATTCTAATGCCCTACATTATCTTTTTACTTTTAGAGTTCTTTGTTGGTTGGTTCATATGCATGCTTCATGTGAGTGTGTGAGTAGGTGGACAAAATCAGCATAATTAGCATGGATTTATTTATCCTTAATGATAGGGAGCTTAGGAGTGAATTTGATTAGAAGGCCAAAAACTTTCCCAAAGATCCCTCTTAACTCCTCTGATACACACTATTCCAGTGCTTCTTACTCATGAATTAAATCCACACTTGTCTCTAAATGGGATGAATTTTATCTCACCGGAAAAGAAGAGAGGGAGGCAGAGGAGCCTCTTATGTTTTACAACAAGGGGAATCCCAGCTGAAGTTATGTTGCCTGAGCTCTTTATTATCTCATAGCTGCCAATAAAGGAGTGGCTGATGGAGGTGTTGACTGTAACGTACCAAAGGAGGTCCCCTGCACATATTTAATAACTGTGACTGTAAAACACATGGACACATACTGTCCATATAGATGACATCTTGTCACACAACTGACTGCCTGGTTAAAACAGCATTCGGCGGGGTTCAGCAGAGTAATTACAACCCAATAATGTTTCCCTTCAGTCAGCAGGAGGAGAAATACTAGCATAATGGATCTGATCTCTCCTGTAAAGATATTGGCTGGATTTTTCACAAGATGAGCCAAATCGATGCTGCACGCTGCCCCATGTGAATTCAGCTGCCACATGGAAACTAAAATGACACCAATTATGCCAATGAAATCAGGGCTGAGTGCCGTTCTAGTTTCTTTGCAGCCACATCAATGCTTATGAGACTCACAAAAGATAATGCTATGGCTGGGCAGTGAAGATAAATCTCACTAAATCCGGCTTTTCACTGCTCCACTCTTTGGTCTAGAGTAGAAGTGGATTAAAAAGCACCTTTTTCTTTAGCCAAAGATAAAGTACACTCTTATTGTTCATTTGTTTGAGAATAAATTGGGGAGCTTTAAGCTAGTGGAAAAGACCCTTACAAATACCAAATACAAACAGACACACCCACACGGTGCACACACTGAGCAGCACCGCATGCAACGCAAACTAGTTAATGACACAGCTCAGTGGAGGGAAACCTTACAGCAATGGTTATTTACCAAAGGCATTGTGCTTCCTGAATAAAAAGACAAGGGTGTGCAACAACTACATATCAAACAGGAGGGGTAGTGAGTTCATAATGTACAACCACAATGACACACACACGTCTTTGATGCCTTTGGGTTTAAATCAGTGGTAATGGTGAGATTATTTATTGTGTGGCTCTCACAAGGATTGAACCAAATCCTAATGCTCACAAATTACATTTATATGTAACTAATAGAAAATCCTATTAAGTTTTGTAATGAACACAATGGTGCCATTTAAAATCCAATTCACTCTCTACAAACATGTGCCTTGATTTTGTTGCAAGAATGCATAATTTTTCTGAGAAAGTCCATTACTTCTCTCATCAATCCAGGACTTTGCAACCAGTTTAGCACAGTTCAGGAGCAGAATTTATGTCTAAATAATTAAAGTGACTCGGTTAGGGATAGGAAAATGACTAGTTTAATCTTCAATAATAATAAATCCATTGTAAGTTGTTTTACATGAAGCCTTAGCAGACTTTTTTTTTTTTTATCTAAATCAAATTGTATTTATATAGCAACAAATCATGACAAAAGTAATCTCATGAAATTTGATATTAAGAGATGATCAAAACCAGATTCTTAATAATTTTTTTTAAACCCAACCCTAACCAAATGTTGTCTGTGCCTAAACCAAACCGTAAAACATTTGATAATATTCTCACCAAATCCAACTGGTACTATATATTAAGGATGTGCTCCAATAATAATTTCATTTACTAGTTGAAACAATGTTGAAGCAATGTTGACTTTTTTAAGAGTTGACTACTTTTCATTTGGGGAAGTTTTGGAGGATATTTACATTTTACTTCATAGACATGCAGAATTAATGATTATTTTTCTGCAGCATATGTTAAGTAAAGTCTGAAAAAATGAGTGCTTTGAAATATTAAATAATATACTTGTTATATTTTAATTATGATTATCAGTATTTTGGTTTAGGTGAAAGGTATGTGTTAACAGTGACATCATTACTACTTGAATTGGCTCGATTATTCAACTCCAGAAAGTAATAAAAATGTCTGTCCCTATTGTAAATCAAGTTGATGGATTTTTGTCAGAATGAAATACATTGTCAGTTTACATTTACCGTCAGGAATTTTATGAACATTTACATGATCAGTAAATTAAATACAGGAAAATACCTGATTTATACTGATAAAATGCAAAATACAGAAAATAATAGTATAAATAGATAAATTGCTTAAGAAAGGTTAAATATGGAGAAAAAATTTCATTGGGAACTGACACAAAAGTAGCACTGGTCTCCATGGGTTAACTAAGACAAAGAATTGAATTTCTGTAAGTTTTTATGTCTCAATATCAAAATCAAGCAAATCTGAAACTGAGCGTCAAACTAAATGTTAAAAAAATAGGTGACTCTTAAGTGCAGTTTTGAATTTTTAAACCCTTATTCCCATTACAAAGCTTATTACAAGCTTATGGCACTAACACAACCAAGCTGTAATGACACAGCATGCTTATAAAATGTCTCGTGTTTTATCTTTACCTTTAACCACCGGAGTATGTTTTAATAAGATATATCGTGAGCGGCAATATGATTATACCGATAACAAAATCAGTTACAATTTAGTTGCATATGAATATAATTTCTGTGAGACGAGGTTGGACTGAGAGCTTCTAAACCTCAATGCTAAACTGATAAATATCTCCTGCCCGAGAGCCCTGAACTCTCCATTTCACACACGCTCACATAGAGCAGTCTAGACGAGATTCAACTGGAGACTCAGTGACTCACACTAATTCAGATATGACCCATCAGGAAATTAATAACACCACTTCAGAGGCACCTCATGAGACATGTGGACACCACTTAGCTGTGGATCTAAAAATACACCCGCAGATCAGAAAAGGTATAAAGAAGGTTTACATTTTGTTAAGTACAGATATTTACTGGAGGAGATTTATGCAGATTATATAGACAACAGTTTTTCCTGTGTAGAGATTTTAGAGTAGAGGATGTTTCTGTTGTTACGGTGTAAAGTTTGCAAAAGTAGAGGGGCACGCAGGAAAAGAAAGACTCAAGTAAAATGCATAATAATTGTTCCCTCCTCACCCACACACTGATAGATGAATATATTTTCGCTCTACTTCAGTCACACGTGCTCTGTTTTTTCTAATCCTCTTTTCCCTATCGCCTTCTTTTTCTCAAGGTCCAATCTCAGCTGTTACACACACAGAGAACACTGTAATGTACGTATCTACTCTACACAGGAGCACATGCCGTTAGATTAAACACACAGTTAAATGAATAATTTAGTATCTGTGTCTGTGATTAAAACACAATATAAATGCATATCCATTCACTTCCCATTTATTGTATGCTATATTCCCTCGCCTCTGTATTTTTTTTCCCCCTTTATGAGAAAAATATAGTATAACCGTACTGTACTTTTCCATCAACACTGCCACCTCCTCATGCCCCCACTCCCCATCACCCCAAGTACGTCATCTGTTGTCTCTCTACTGTTGATTGGGAATTTCCCTGCAATGCTGATCTGCTATTGGTTGGTTTAATATGTGGCTTCAAGGCAGCACTTTACTGCAGGAGCAATACCAGCAGGACAGGCACTATTAGGCAGCCAGCTACACATTCAATCCAATTCACTCTCTAATTTAGCTGAGACAAAAAGGCTTCACCCCCACACACACACATGCACACACACACACACACACACACACACACACACACACACACACACACACACAGCTGAATTCCTCCAATGCAGCACACTGTATTTCACATGTGAGCTGGTGTTGAGAATGCATTTCGTTTTAGTAGAGATTCCATATTTTACATATGATAAACATTCGTATACAATTTGTACAATTCAATTCAATTTGCACAAAAGAAGAGAAAACCCTTTTAGATTCCTCATTCTATGTAATGGCTTTATTTAGCGTGTGTATCAATAGATGAATGAGACTTGAAAAGCATTGTGGATAAACGCCCTGTAAATTCAATCGATTCATCATTTACCATGTCACATCTCCAAAACCAAAGATATTGTGGTATAATTCTGAAAGTCTAAACCCCCTGTTCAGCCAATCAGCATTCTATTCTATTCTATTCTATTCTATAGGCTCAGGTCCGTTGTCGTCTGCACTAAGATGCAGCACATTTTTACCAGTCTCTGCTGTTCTATGCTGTGGTCTGCTGGGGATAAGGCAGCAAATAAACTGGACAAACTGGTGGGAAAAGCTGGCTCAGTGCTTGGAGAGAAGCTGGACTCACTAGGGACAGTGGTGGAAAGATGCACACTGAATAAGTTGGGCATCTTGGACAAATCCGATGATTCTCTGCACTACTTAAACAACCCGAGAAGCAGCTGCAGCGGTCGACACACCACACTAACATGCAGGACTGAACGTTACAGAAGAGACACTGACATCAGAGCGTATAACACCATAGTGGGTTCACTGGGAGACTGGTGATTACTTGTTTAACAAGAAAAGCACTCGGAGAGCACAGACCTCCACCACGACAGATCTGCCCCCCCCCCCCCCCCCCCCCCGATCACCACCAAAATTTAATCATTTCTTCCTTGTGCCAGTATTAACATTTCCTGAAAATTTCATGAAAATCTATCCATAACTTTTTGACTTATCTAGCTAACAAACACACATGCAAACACACAGGCACACATGTAAACACACAAAGCAAAGTGATCACAATACCTCCTTGCAGAGGTAATTAACCCACCCAAGGGCAAGGGGTATTGTTTTTGGTTCAGTTTGTTTGTTTGTTGACACTCTAGCAGCAAAACTACTGGTTGAATTCATACCAGATTTGGTTTATAGATTGCCAGGGACCCAGAATAGATGTGGTTACATTTTGGGAGAGGCAGGTCAAAGTTGGAAGCTGAATTTCCATTGGTCTGTATCTGTGCAGGATGGAAATACTAACTCTATAAGCATAACTAAAGCCTGAATAGGGCTTCTTTTTAAGGTCTCCAGTGTCACTCCAGTGAGTGAGGATGAGAGTTTATTTGTAGTTATAGCCAGAGAAGAAAACAATGACTATATTTAGAGTAGGACTGTAGTAATTCAATAAAGCAGGTGATTGACGGAAACCTCTGGGAGTAGCTGCAACGGAATTAAGCACGAGTTTGAGAAGGACAAAAAGACGTATGTTGGTGTTGATTATTGAAACGCTGAGGAAGTGCTTGTAAACCATGAATGTCTTGCAAGGCATATGATAGATTGATATATGGAGTTATAATAAATACTGCAAAAATATTTGTTTATCTTGTTCGTGTATCTTGAGACACAATCATCCTGTTTTGAAGCTTTGGCTGAAGTAGTAAAACACATTATTAAAACTTGAAAAGCCTATGAAAGGCAAATAAAATCAAACATTAAATCTTTGCTTGCGTCACGATTTGCTGATAAAGTGTAGTGTTAATAACAGCAGTGACTAACAGTGTGAACAGGTGCACTGAGATCCAACAACAACAAGAAATTATCCTCCTGAGGTCTCTCAGTAATGTGCAAAAGACAGAAGATGCTGAGCTAAATGCAGACTCCTTCACATCCACCTTTCAAACATTAATCTGATACATTTATTATCTGCTTGTTTAGATTCAACATTATTGAGTTTCATGCACCGCTCACTTAAAATGTAAAATTACTAACAGCCAAGCGCATGTCATTATAATCACCGACTGAGAACTGTGACCTGCTGTGAAGTCATGTTTAACACAGCATATTAGTGTATGTGTGTGTGTGTGTGTGTGTGTGTGTGTGTGTGTGTGTGTGTATGAGCAGGTTGAGGAATTATGTTTTATATCAATTACTTCTGTACGTGCCCCCAGGCATGCTTGGCTGGGACGACCCCCATGGATATGCTGTCAAACAATGACTAGTGCTATTAAAACATAATTATAGGCAGGCCATATAATATTCATAACAGGCTGCAGCGATTATGCTGTCATTTTTGGTCTTAAAAACACTACATGGATCAGCTCACTATCAGTCAAAGATAATTTTCTGAAATTCTGAAAATGTTACAATATATAATCTATATATATATTCTTGGTGGAAAGCAGCAATTCATTTTCTAGATGACATTTTGACGTGCCACAGCAGGAAATGCTACTAAATAATTGAATTTATGGTTACATTTAGCTGTTTTAATGGGCTTGGCATCATAGACGCTGACTCACCGTCATAGCCCACTGGGATGGTTGACTTGTTTTGGTACCACATAACTGTTCCTTACTTGTTAAATGTAATGTTTATGTTTGCTTTTTATTAGGAGGATTTGTTCCTCTAGCAGCTTGATTTCTTTGAGAGTGTCCTCAAAGAGCTGTCTTTATTACCAAATCTAAGTGTATAAGCGTCTCCACTTGCTTGACTCGGGTGGCTTTGACTGAACTAATGCTTTGTGAGAGCTATTACATTTAACCGTGTTTATATTTATGCATTAGTGTGTAAGAGAGAGAGAGAAAGAAAAGGAGACAACATAGAGAGAGGAGAGGCCTGAAGGCTAGTTTTCCTTTTTCTTTCATCACATTACTGTCAAAGTAAAGTAATGGATAATTTGTCAGACGTAGCTGCAGAATGAAAGGCTACAAGATCATTAGGTTTGTGAGCTTGTTGCTATCAATCAGGACTGTCCCGGCTTACTGAGACCTTTAACCATTCAGAACGATCTTTACTAATTTGACTATGAGGATTGTCTGTCAACAGGGCCTATGTGAGGCTTGTTGTGCCCTGTGGGTGCACGTCTACCTGTCTGTCAGTCTTCTCAGTGACACCTGCTACACAATGTGACGGTGGCATTTGGGAGGAAGTGGAACAGGACCACTGTTCACCCTGCAACTGAATTATTCATAACATTGCACATTTAATCAAAGATGAAGTGCCACCTGCCACAATAGGGCATATCACTGTTCAGTCTGCTTATACAATGCTTCAACTTCTTATTGACACTGAATTATGTCAGAAAATGACGCTGCTCTTATATCAAACTTATGATATTGTGTCTGAGTCGGACTGCAACAGTGAGTCATCTGTCACTATAAAAAAAAATAAAAACAAGACACTGACTAAATAGTTAACACGAACTAAGTCCTCCATTACAGTATCTGTCTTGGTGTGCGTGTTTTCTTATGCTTCCTCTTCCACTTGGTCTTGTCACCATAGTAACTCGGTTATCTCCCAGCAATCCAGCATTTTGTCTCCATACTGTCTGCTGGTCAGCCGCTCAGATAGAGGCCAGAACCTCGTCCTATACACACACTCACACAGTCACGCACAAACACTGTAAATGAGACACTTACTGATGTGTACAAGTAGCCCTCACTGTTCATAGCCAGGTAGAGTTTTGTCTGCACCCCCTGGATGGCAACCACTCGCAGCCCCACTGGAATAAGGTTGAACATGGCTGGAAATAAAGCAGAAGCAAAAGACACACGTTAGGTTCCAAGTTTAAGACATTTTTCTTGGTCAAAGAGGTAATAAAAATACACAAATATATATTTATTCTTCATATTTATAATCATACAGCACATTTACCTATTGTACATTTTTTCTATTCTATTCTATTCTATTCTATTCTATTCTATTCTATTCTATTCTATTCTATTCTATTCTATTCTATCCTATCCTATTCTATTTCTTTAACAGTGAAAATGATACATGGTGGAGTGGAGTAGTAGGAGGTAACTACTGTCAAATAAAATAATCATTATTATAGTCAAGTGTTTATTATTTAAACTGTTTCTGTCAAATACGAGACTGAAAGCATTTTCTGTTTACCCAGTGTGTTTAATACACCAAAAACTAGTCATGAAGAATGCATATACTGTAGATACAGTGTAATGCGTAATATAGGAATTTATAAAATTAAAATAGGGTTCTAAGAAGTTCTGTGCTCAGATCTGTTTTGCCATTTTTAGGAGTACTGACTGTCAGGAGTATTGACGCAAACTAAAGCGATGTACTCCTCCAATGAAAGTTGGTACAGTTAGAAGAGTGAACCTATTCTAATAGCATTTCTTTAAAATTACTTTTTTTTATTGGATGCTCCATGTTTTAAGTGGCTAAATGTTTGTATTAGTTTTGGTGTCCTGTACTCCTGTGTGCTTCTACAAAAGGGCAAATATGAACTGTGATATACAGTCCTGACCAAAAGTTTTGGCAGTGCCACAAATAGACTATTTACATAAATATGATTTTTTTTTTTTTTTTTTGCTGGAAGAAGTCTTTGAAAGGCATAGAATGGCTACAATTGCTCTTCGATGCATGTCCAAAACATGTGTTAAGAAATGCATATAAAGACAAAATTTGTGTCATTGCAAACTTTTTGTTATGACTTTTCTGCAGATAATGAATTGAATGTGGACCCCACTTCAAACAAACTGAACTTAAAAAGGAAAATGATATATAATTGAATAAATGATGGTTTAATTTGAGCTTATGCTGCTGACAACACTGTTCATTCATCATGTAACCTACATGATCACTGTGGACCTGATGCAGCACAACATGATCTGCACACAGTTCACACTCAAACACCTACTCTTCCACATACCTGTCTGTAAACAGTCGGCCTGAGCACACGTCATGAGGCTGAGAACGCCAACAGTATCCCAGGTGGTCAGTGAGGTACAACTCCATCTAATTAACGTCAGCCTGTACTGTATTTTACAGTGTGTTTATCTCGTAAGGCACGGCTAAACAGAGAAAAGCACACTAACATCAACCTGAAAGTCTATACTTGTGCTTCTATCCCCAAATAAGGACATGTCTTGTTTGTTGTGCTAATTATTACTGGACATTGTCCCAAACAGTTATGCCATCACCAGTACTGCAAGTGTTGCACTGCTTTATTTAAGCCCTTTTCTTTCTATCTCCTTATGTTGAACTGAGAGTTACAACATTCCTCTCATGATTCCACCATGGCTGTTAGGACTTTACATTAAGGTATAGATTTCTGCATATAGACACATGAGACTAAAAATTAAACCTCTACTCTCACATCAGTTAAGCTGTGAGTCAGTGCGCCCTTACTATAGGTCCTCTTGTCAGCCACTTAGTATAGGCCTTCTGCAGCCTCCTTCCAGCAAAGTGCACTATAGAAGCTTTTTGATGGGTTATTTCATCTGTAACATTGCAGACCTCATTTCTCAGAGCTTCATTGTAAACAACAGAAATACATAATGTATTTACTTGGTAGACCAAACAGGCATGGCCAGCACATTCTTGTTTCAGAACTGTTCCCAGAACTGTTGTCTCTGTGGATTGGTTTGTGTTTCTCTCTTTTTACATCTGTGAAAGCGCTTTCTCAGTATTCATGTGCTCTTATCTTTTCTCACACCCCCTTTGAGACATATAAAATAGCACATAACAGACAAATTAAATAAACAATTATGAAAAAACAGAACATCCCGTTCCTTTGACAACCTTTTAAGACTGTTATGTAGTACCATTTCTACAACAACTGTGTTAGTGTAGTCTGTAGGATTATACTTCATGTTTGCATTTTTTTTTTTTTTTTACACACCAGCCCTTCTGTACTTCAGGTAGAATGGAATGATGCTATATTTTACCTGAAAGTGTTCCTCCATGTGTGTCTGAATAGTGTACAGTATGGTTGAGTAATCTTGAGAACCAAGTTTGGCTCAAACCAAAACTGCAACACTTTGTGTCTGTCAAATGATAATACAGGAATCTAATCAAAGCTCCCAAAGGGAATACATAGCACATTCTAGCTGTAGAAAAGACAGATGGGCAGATATTTTCTTTGGAGAGTATCTTTAGTCATGCCAACAACAAATGCTGCGTTAAAATGTATCTTAAATAGACAGGACCTTCTGCTTACCATCTTCATATTTTCTGTGTGTGTTTGTGTGTTCAGTATGTTATGTTGTGTTATGTTTATGTATAGACAAACAGAAATGATTAATGAATGTGAAATTTGACTATCAGCCAGAAAGAGAAACAACTGGATCAGGACATTTTAGCAATAGCGCAAATTCCCAGAAGAACTAAGAAAGAACATGCAATGCTTCTGTGTGGACAAGTTTTATAGATTTGAACAAATGTGCTGCAAAGATTTGCTGCTTTTGGAAGCTTTTCTCACTACTACAGTGCAGAGGCTCCATGATCTCTTGCCAGATATTTGTGGTTAATGGTTACAGATGGCACTATCAGCAGACTTCCTCCACAACTATTTTTCCAATTCATCCACCCTGGTTTTGCTCACTGCAAATTATATGGTTCTGATCAAGATACGAGAAAAAACTTAAGAGTTAGTAGTGCTGGATAATTTAGCTTGCTTTAAGAGTAAATTTCTTATTTTAAGTGTTCGTACTAGGGCTGCAACTAATGATAATTCTGATAATCAATTAATCTGTAGATTATTTTAATAACTAATTGATTCATCAGATAAACACAAGAGACTCAATTCTCAAAGATCAGTATTTAACCCAAAGAAATATAGACTGCAGACAAGTCACTAATGATTACATCCCTGCAAGTTAGTGAGCACTAGCCCCACTACCTAGACTTGTTATGGCTAGAGATCAGCTCTGGTTATAGGCTATCAAACTGGCATTGTATATATTAGTTCCAGTCAATGATAGGTAATGTTAGTCTGGTGGCCTGATAAACGGAGATGGTTGAAAACATAATTATGACAATAGTGTCTAGGTAGCTAACAGGCTAAAGTAATCATGACACGTACGCTATCTTATGCTAGTTTACTTTATGTTCCCAGTGGCCATGGCAGCCCTGCTTGCTCAAAACGTAGTGCGCCATGGGATTTTGGCCATTTTTTTCTCCATATTCAAGTTTTGTTACAAAAACCACGCACTATGTTTTGGCCATTGCTGTGGCCATCGCGAACATACCGTAATTTCTGGTCTATAAACTGCTACTTTTTTCCACACGCTGTGAACCTGCGGCTCAAAAGTGATGCGACTAATTTATGTTTTCTGGGCTAATGATCGAGCCGGCTGTCGAAGAAGGAAATAGAGCTGCTGCACGTAAGCTTGGCATCAATGAATCGATGGTGAGATGTTGGAGACAGGGTGGGTATGGCTTATAGTCAGGTGTGGCCAATAGTCCGGAAAGTACAGTACCGTAAACGTAGCTTTAAAATTCTGGCCCAGCATCTGATTACATGCTTATTTGTAGATTTAACAATCTTAATTCAAGAAATCTTGTCAAGTGAAATTATCTTGCTGCATGGACAGATATTTCACTTGTTTTGAGTACCTTTTTCCTCAGATTTAGTGTTTTTATCTTGTAGACAGTCCTTTTTTGCAGTGCTTTATACAGAACCAGAGGTGATGTGAGCTAGGTAAATTTGCAACTACTGTCAAGATTCTACAAAAAAAAAATGCACACGTACTGGTTTTACTTATAATGGCTTTGTATTTGAAGCCCTGATTCACTCCGCTCCCAATACATCTTGCTATGTGAGTAAGCTCTCGTCACTATAATTGTGCGCCCCTCTCACGCTGAAGATTTTTTCCTTCCCCTATACTTTCGACACGACACATACACATCTGTAACCCACTTAATTTCAGGAGGATTACCAGATGACGTAGTGATGGGTATTTTGAAGAGGGGAAACTCAATTACTTCCTGGCTGCTAGAAACACCTGAGCACACTGAAGAGGATGACAGGGCTGCCACCCACTCCCAGACCAGTCCTGATGTAAAGAGGCACATGGAATGAGAAGGGTGAGGAGGCCTGAGGGACAGTTTTCATGATTGCTTGCAGGCTGTAGTTCCACCCACCAACTGTCAGGGAGTCATGACCAATTTATTGTGACAAGAATCCTGAAGTTTTCCACCATTTACCAGTCAAGTCTAATAAATGTATCTTATCTGTTACACATTTTGGACGCGGCATCCTGCAATCGGACCAAACAACATGTTAACAGACATAAAACTACATCTCTGAGGTCTGCTCTTTAGAGGAGGAAAAATGTGTATCTTTGCATACAGAACAATAAAGGTTTCCATTGAATAAACGATAGAATAAATCATCCATCTCGTCTCAAAATACACTCATATGATTTGATTTTCGATACTGCACCTGAAAGGTAAAACTTTGGCCATTTGCCTGTAATAGAGAAATCAGATTTTTGTGTTTCGTGCGCAGGGGTTTGTGGCATTTTCACTGGGAAGTTAAAAAGGTCAGAAATGACGAAACCTAAGCCTAATGAAATCTCATTTCTAATTTCTCCTTTAAGCTCCCTCATCAGTTCCAGTATGCATTAGTGTGTTTCAAAACTCAGAATCACAATCAGTTTCTTTGTCATTTGCTGAAAAACTGCATTTGAAAACGAGTTACAAGACCTCAGCATAAAAATACATGAAAGACAGTACAAGGTAAAAAAACAAAATACAAAAATAAAACACACACCATACATTGTTAAGTATGTGATATGAACTGTTAAGGCTACGCACAACACTGGGAAAGAAACTGTTGGCAGACCGAGAGGTAGAACATTTGATAGAATGGTAGCATCTGCTGGATGGAAGAAGAACAAAAAGACCAGCCCCAGGGTGACCAGTAGGGTCATTTACAATACCTAAGGCCCAGGACAGAAGCCTAGAGCTGTAAATGACATCAAGATCTGGCAGGTCAATACCAGAGGTCCTGCGGGTGAAACGGACAACTCCCGTTTAGGGATTTTCGATCCTGTAGAGTTAGATTACAAACCACACTGCGAACGAGAAGATAAGGATGCTTTCAATCATGCAACGATAGAAATTTGATAAAATCTGGCAGTTTCAAGTAAATTCTTTTAATTTGTGCAGAAAGAAAAGCCGTTGCAGTGATTTTTTTAACAATGATGCTGGTGTTTAAGTGCTAGCTGAGATCGTCGGTGATAGTGACACCAAGAAATTTAAAACTACTCACCATCTCAACTTCTGTACTGTTTATGGTGAGAGAGAGAGATGGGATTTCTTCTTGCAGCCAAAGTCAATAACAACTTGCTTTGTTTTGGTAGCATTAACATTAGATTGTTGTTCTCACTCCACATGACTAAATTTTTTTTACCTCAGATCTGTAGTGTGACTCGTCATTTGAATTCCCTGCACAAAAAGAAACCAGACCTATCCACATGATACTAATGTTCACAAGTGGGCACCATTCACACGAGGCAGCATTCCTCACTCTCCCTGTGTGATTTTCAGCATTTGTTCAATCATCCAGGTGACTTTTGAGACTCTGGTGGCTGATGTCTCGGCTCCTTTGATTAGTCATTTTACACTGTAGGGGGCTGTAGTGGTGGCTGTTCCCCAATGTAACTATTTTTTCTGCAGTGTCGTCGTTTTGATAATATCCAAAAATAGGTCAGAGGGTAATGGACAGGCTGGAGAGTGTGAGTGGTGACAGTAACCAATGAAAGCAGTCTCAAAACTTGAGTGTTGAGCAGTTCCAAGCATGTCAGGGTACAGCTCACACTCACAGCCTTGTGTGCATGAGCATGGTTTTATGGTCATGGACACTGTTACTTACTGTACTTACAACGATAATATTATGACCACTGACAGGAGAAGAGGTAATAATATTGATCATTTCATTACAATGGTACCTTTCATTGGGTTGGATTTATTAGGCAGCAAGTGAGTCCTGTAAGCTGATGTATTGGAAGCAGCAAAAGGAGTAAGGGTCAGAGCATCTCCATAACTGCAGGTCTTATTGGGTGTTCCTGATCTGCAGTGGTTAGTACTAAAATGGACAAAGGACAATGCAATCTTAGTGCACTTGAGCATCTGTGGGAGGTGCTGGATGAATAAATCTGATCCATGTGGTCCATCTTTCTACTTCCAAGACTTCAGGGATCTACTGTTAACGTCTTGGTCCAGATACCACAGCATACCCTCAGAGGTCAGGTGGAGTCTAGGCCTCGAGGCAGAGCTGGTTTTGTAGAAAAAGGTGGACCTACACAATATTAGATAGGTGGTAATAATGTTCTGCTCCCATACACTGCAAAAATCTAAACCTTACCAAGTGTATTTTTCTCATTTCTTGTCAAAATATTTCCTCACACCTAAAATAAGACATAATCACCGAAAGAGTAACTTTTCAGTGAGATGTAAGAACTTATTTTTAGACAACAGATCTTGAAAATCTTATTTCAAGAAATCTTACCAAGATAATTTTCACTTGTTCCATTGGCAGATTTTTTTTTTGCTTAATTCAAGATATTTTTGCTTAATTCAAGCAAAAACAAATCTGTCAAAGAAACAAGTGAAAATTATCTTGGTAAGATTTCTTGAAATTTTTCAAGATCTGTTGTCTAAAATAAGTTATTTATACCTCACTGAAAAGTTACTCGTTAGGTGATTATGTCTTATTATAAATGTGATGACATATTTTGTCTAGAAATGAGAAAAATACACTTGGTAAGATTTAGATTTTTTCCAGTGTAGATGCTGGATTGGTTGAGATCCAGTTGTTCTTTAGTAAACATTTGGTAGGATCTAAACACTTTACATCGGGAATAAATCACAAGATATGGACAGGCTCTGACCCAGTGATTTATTTGGTCCTTGTCAGAGTGGTCTGGATGCCTATTCTTGCCCATTTGGCTGCTTCTTTGAGGGCTAAATGTTCACTTGCTTCCTAATATAGCAGACCCACTGACAGGTTCTTTTGTAATGAGACAACCAGAATAACTACAACTTTGCCTGTCAGTGATCATAATGTTATGGCTGATCTGTGGATATCATGTGTACAGGCAAGGTTTTATGTGGTTTGGAGACTAGACCAGCACTGTAATACCACTGAAAAAACACCACTGAGATATTTCCATACTACTTATACAAGATAAGAAAATGTTTCATACTGTTTAAAATGTCAAAGATTTTAAACAGTATCTATTTGAAATATTTTACTTTTTTAAAAAATGTATTATTTACAATTTTTTTTTTTTTTGTTTAAGATTTTGTTTAAAATGCCTGGGATTTTCATCTCTTGATTTGTCATTTCTGGCTTGGTCTGACTTTTCCGTTACTAAGCTCAGAACACAACACTCAAAAAAAACAGACGGCAAAACAAGTAAACTCTAATCAACAAGCTGTAGTAGCAGAGATCAAATCCTTGTCTCTCTGTGTGTGTGTGTGTGTGTGTGTGTGTACGTTTGAGTAGGTCCTCTCCCACCATCATAAGACACCAGTAGCTCCAAGAGGACTGTGCTCTCAGTCACCATGGAGACAAGCGCACCCAGCGCCTAACAACGCTATTTTTGGAGCAGTGCAAAGAGCTTCACTCTTTCTCCGTCTCCTTTTCAACAACACTATTTAATTTTCACTTCAAGAACTATTTTGGTGCTGATGCGGGCCAGTTGTTATATAAGTTAAAAGCAAATGATGGGTGGGGTGGTTAGTGTGTAAAGTGTAAAATACTCATACTGACTGTGTGTGCTGTGATATTAAGTATCAGAGATGATCTTCATTTCTAACCCTGCACAAGCTGCTCTGCGGAATCTTTAAATTTGTTACGTAGGAAACTAATTCAGCACAAATTACAAGGTTGGTATTTATGGTATTTATGTTACACCCGCCCGCCATTTCCACCAAAGTGCTAATTGAATACTGACGAACTATTTCCAAGGCTCCAGAAGTGTTTACATCTGCTTAGTGTCAAGATTACACAGTACGTACTACATCAAAGTTTCTTTTAATGTACCATGCACTTCCTCTTGAGCAGCATTGAAATCATGTAATTCAGAACCACTGCACTATTTTAAAAAGCATGTAGTGCAGCATCTAATTATAAGATGGTCCATTTCTTCTGCATTGTTATCAGATAAGTAGCTGTGCTGTTACTCTTTCATTGATCTACCCTTTAATGTTCTGTTTATTGGAAAACAAAAAGCTAGTGGGTGTAATGGCAGTAATAACAATGCTTCAGTAGATACTATTTGACAAAAAAAAAAAAAAAAAAAACTGTCTCACCAAAATGGCAGCAAGCAGGGGAGTAAAAAGCCAATCATTATCTATATTTACTATGATTTTGATTATATAAAATTAAGCAGCTGCTCATCACTGCAGTAAATTGTAAGAAATAAAAAAGGGAATTTACAACAAAGCGTCTGTTTAGATGAGAATATGCTGCCAGAAGTAGCACAGTATTGGTACTCTTTTTGATGCTGGTGTGGGGAGATTAACAGTAATCTAGATAAATCTGTGTTTTAATTCAAAGTTAACTGTACTTATATCAGTGTGGTGGCACCTCATATGAGTACAGATGTAATACTGTTAAAAGGAAGGTGAATGAATGAACTGTTTTTGATCAGTTTTGTAGAAAAATGAACATGTGCTGGAAAATGTTATTTTTGTTTGCTCCAACAGGAATGGCAAAATTCAGCCGACAAATCTATAGACAAAAAAAAGTCTACTATGCAGTTTCCAGGCAGCAAAAGAAAGGAAGACATTGATCTTTAGTGGATTAAAAACATCACAGAATTCATTTCCAACAAGCGTTGCCAGGCACAATAAACCCCGCCCCTCGCACGTATTGTGGCTTATTTTGGCATCAATCTAGCTGATGTCATCATGTCTATGAGTGTGCTGATGTCAGCATATCAACTGCCTCTATATATGTGCCAAGTTTGAAGTAAATTGAAACAAAAATGATGTTTTCATAGACATTTGAGATTTCACCCATTATAAGTCACTGAGAAAAAAAAAAGATTCTAAAAATTCATAAAAAAATTTGAACTTCGCACTATTTTTCCCAAAATGTAATGAGATCTATTCTGCATAACTTGCAATCTATAAACCAAATTTGGTACGAATTCAACCAATAGTTTTGCGGCTAAAGTGTTAACAATCAAAGAAACAAACTGAACCCAAAACAATACCCCTTGCCTCCCCTTCAGGGGGTGGGGTATTAATAAAAGCAATGGGGTTTGTTCAGACTCAGGATCCCATTTGCAGGAGAGTAAAACACCTTTATACTCTAGAGTATTATTGCCTATTCTTTGGTAAATTGTGATTTAACAGTTTTTCCTCTAAAACCCTTTGTCATGACTGATGATTGAAAAATAAAAAATAATCCTCATTCAGATTGCTAATCTACTTTTATCCCTCAGAGAAGCCACTGATGAATGTCATCAGTTCAACCATCAATTCTCTCATTGTCAGTGTGAATGTGTTCATTTCCACTCTGTCACCACAGTAATGGCACCAGAGCAGAACCCATCAATCCACTGCAGGATTCATCTATACATTTTGGCGTCTTGTCTGAACAGACCAACAATGGAGAACGGCAGAAGAGGCATGACAAAAACGAATGTGAATGAATAATTAGAGTAAAACTTACTGTAACCATTGTCCTCCTCCTTTGTTCCGTCAATGGTTCCGTCTGCCTGTAGCTGCAGGTGGAAACCTTGTCGGCTGTACAGCTTCGTCACAATCCCCTTCAGCTGGGGCTCTGTGGAAACAGGGACAGAGACAGAGACACAAGATGAGACCACAAACTCAATATTAAACATTTATCTTCATAAAGGGACATAATGCCCATCACCACAGTTTTAGAGCTACTTTGAAAGTGTCCATGACTCCAAAATTACATGAATTTATAGTGATCATTACAACTTAAACGAAAGAGAACGGCTGATTAAGGCCCAATGCCAGAAATACCCCGTACAAAGATGAATGCAGATACTGAATGCATATTAAAAAGGGACAGTTATTTATTGTCACATGGCATAAAAAACAGTGAATTTCATCTGTTGTATTAAAGGAAGAGATTTTAAATTTCTTCTGAGTGTGTGATATTGATCAATAAGTATCTGCTCCAATATCAGCTTTTCATAAACCACTATTAGTCAACATCTACTTGTAAGAACCGTAAGGATTTTCAGTGTTCATAAATGTTTAATTACACACAAACAAAAACCATTTAAAAGCAAAACCTTATCAGAACCAATGCTATTAGTTCCTAATACTATTACTTACTAATAGTATTAGTTTCAGGGTAATTGCTCTGTATGAACACAGGAAACCACTTCTTCCTTTTTCACAACAATGAAACACACCTGAATAATGTCACGCCCTTTGGCTTTAGAAAATAGAAAACTAAGAAAACAGATTTTCAAAATGTTAAAAAAAATGTCTGATAAAAATAAGTGATGCCTTTCAGGTATTGTGGTGGTCGAGGTTGAGGTCACCAGTTCCTTTCTATATTTCCGTTCCTCTGCTGTGGACTGTCCAGCAGGAGCAGAATGTCTGAGATGTTCTTTCATTTTCTTATTTTCTTTCAGTTAATCTTTTGTGGGATGCGGATAATTTAAAAAAGTAATCGAAAAAACTTTAATCTGTGATATTGGACACTACAGTAATGTGAATATTGTTATTGCTTTCAGCTTTTAATTTACTTCCAAATGATTTCACTACAGAAAAAAGGAGTGGTCTACACATTTTCTGAAGTGGGAGATAGAAATGTTTTTGAAATATCTGTTTGATGTTTAACAGCAAGAACAAAATAGAATGTAGAGCAATGGAATTAATAAGACTGAGCAGAGTGGTCTCATAACATGTGAATAAACCAGCCATGATGAGTCTAAATGACAATAGCTGTAAGTGGAAGCATTTACTTTAGAAGGGGTTGGGTATCCAGTCTACATTACATCAGTGTGATGGTGAAAGGTAAGTGTTCTCCATTCCCTGGTTACTGTCCCAAGTGGAGAGTCCTTTACTGCGGTTTACCACACCTTCCCTTTCACTGATAATACCTTCCATTACTGCTAGATCTAGTTTTACTGAGGTTACATCTGCTTCAGCAAAAGTTGACTCTGTACACACGAGTTGTCATGATATTTTTTTTTTTTTTTTGATGAAAGTTTGTAAGTTTTATAATAAAAGAAGAAAAATAACTGCAGATTGAAACACAACAGTTATTATATAGCTTACTTTGCATTGATAAATAGTACACTGTATGTATTCTATCCAATATACTGTCAGACAAAACACTTAACTACATACATTAACCACCTGCGCAGTATTTCTAAGATGACAGTTATTTGTGTTACAGAAATAAGTGGAGTGGAAAAGGTATGCAGTAGTTGTATAAATTTACACATTAACCTTGAGGGGAACTTATGTAACTGATGTCCTGGAAATGAAATGAATGTATTGGTCAAGGCTGAGCTTAAGAACGTCGAAGAAATCTAAACCAGACTTGTCTAAAACTGTTAGGCTGTGCAGTTGTCGTGTCCGATGGCATCAAGCACCTGACAAATCAGACAAAAGGAGGGTTTGGGATGTGAAATAGATGTGATCAAATAGGACAAACAGCAGTCGTCATGTATGTATGCACCACTTTTATGAGGAGGTCAGTGCTTTACACTTCAGAAACTACAGACTTCACAGCAATAAGAGTATTTCAAACTAAGACATATAGAGATACAGTGGAAGTTATGTAAGATGTTTTAAAGGTATATGCATAACTTATTTATTAACCACAGTTCATGTATGTTCCTCAATTTTAACAAACAACTTAAATTAAGATAAATATCCAGCTTAGTTGAAGCAGCAGAAAGAAAACCAACATTATTAATCTATCAGAGATATAGGAGTGTAAAATTAATGTAATAATCCAGTTTAAGCAGTGTGAATATGTGAAACTGTGGGGTGTGCAGAAAAAAAATCATCAATTGATCAAACTAAATCACATATATGGCATAGGTGAGTTTCTGAAAAAAAGTTAATAACACAATTCTCTTGCACACAAGCTCAACAATCATATTTAGATTTTTGCACCAATAAATCATAGGTATTGTATTTCCTATCTTTTGTTGAATTGCCTTCATGTGACACCCTGAAGCAGAGTTAGTCAGACATCCTGACAGTGCACTACAGACCTGGGCGCCTTCTTCGTCTCTTCTTGGAACCAAAGAGTTTGACCCTGGAGAAAACATTCAGTCGACTGGGTTTTTCACAGCTTCCTTTGGTTTTACTGGGGCTGCTTACGCAGCGGCAGGCATTAGATTTCTCTCGCTCCCTCGCCTGCCTTTTTTGTCTTATGAGGGAGCTGGCGATAGCTGCAGCCATGGCCAGTTTGGCAGCGTTATGGAAAAACTTCCGGAGTGTAAAAAAATCACCCCTTTCGAATCCAGAAAACTGGATTCTTGTGGGAAAAGGTCCAGACGCAGTGGTAACAGTCTGAGTCAGCTACAGCGATCTCATAAACAACAAGGAATAAACAAAGAGTTCCTTAGAAGACGATTAAACAGTCCCGTGATGCTGTGCAGTCAGTTAGGTAATGACCAGAGGAATCATTTTCATGGGTTTGCGTTATTCGGAAAGTGTCCGTTGTATCTCCGAGACAAAAGTGAACCCTGATATTAAAAAATAAGCCCAGATTCCACCGTGAAGCTGCACAAAGACTTTCACCACAGCACGTTGCATGTTCTTCAACTGTATCATTTTCTCGGCATCACACCAAACACGCACAAACCCACTCTGTGTGCGCGGTTTTGCATCATCCCACTAAACTACACGGTCGTGCACATGGTGCGTCGGACAGGCAGTGGTCTGGTCGTGAATGAAGCTTAATGCGCAGCCATGGGGTGGAAACACCTGTTTGCAGACGCCCGAGGTCCTTATGTGGTGTCACTAATCCCTCACTGGAACCGCAGCTGTAAGAAACGGACTTAACACAGCACCACAAACGCACCACTAAGGAAATTCCATTTGTTTTTCTCTCTGTTGTTGAAACAAGACAACACTAGGTAAAAACAGAAGACGACTCATTGTGGATGCAGAATCCGAGGACAGCGCAAGCACAAACTCAGCTTTGCAACTGAGAGCATCCCACCTACAACGTGGAGAAGGAGCAGTGGGGAGGAGGGAGAGGAGGGAGAGGACAGGGAGTCTAAGTAGTGAGACACTCACCCAGTCAGTGTGCACTTACATGAACACCTCCATATATCATAGCACCTCTAGGATAGAACAGGTTTTACAGTACAAGTATGGAGAGGCGTTGGGACAAACTGAGAGGCAGAGAGAAAAAGGAAGGAAAGGAGAGAATCTTTATTGTGTAACTGGTATTCGATTATTACTGGGGGAGGGGGGGGCTTTTTCCAATGACAGACGTATGAAATCCGTCACTGCATCCGTCATCCCACTGTAAACTCACCTCATTGTCCTATTGAGGATACACATGACTGTAAGGAATAATATAGATAAGCATCATCTGTCGTCAGCACTATTGTTAATGCAGGATGAAGAAGAAAGAAGAAGAAAATCAGACGTACCTTCACAAAGACTGATGAACCTCATAAAATGAAAGTCAATATAATGTAAAAGACGGACGTGTCAGTTTCACACATGAATAACCTGCCCTTTCCCCCTCCTGTGCATCCATATATTATTTATTTATTTATTTTTAAATTTATACCCGTGTTTATATTTAATTACTATCCATACTGCACATTTACTACCTTTAGTTCCCTTCTATTTAGATTTATACATGAACTGTTTTTTTTTTTTCCTGTTTTTTTATACGGGGCACTTTACAAAAATGTAGACAAAATCTCGTTCACAAATTCTATCTATACACGAATGACTTAAACTTGAATAACTTTCAAACTCGAGGTTATGGGGTTTTCTTTTTGGCCAGTTTGTTCACTCCGTTCCGTGTATCCTGCTTGAACACATTTAACAGCCTAACCAATGGTGCCATCTACAGTCCTAAAGTAAAACTGCCTTTAGTCTTATTATTTATTTCATCTGAATACTAAAACATGGCAGTGATGCATCTCAGGTTTATATATTTAGTATAGATCGAATATGGTACTTTGTTTAGTTATCACTGCAATAGCTTCAAACAGAGGTACAGTGAATATTACAACAAGTTTTTAAAGCTAAAATATAAAAACTGAGGAGAAAAACAACTAAACCGGAAAACTTCGCTGGTTTACTTTTCAATAACTGGAAAAATGTCGAACTAAATCGTAAAAACAGTCAAACAGTGAAGATGATGAATAGCTTTAAAACTATTGCATTAAAGGAATTTCTCCTTCAGCACCACGGACAGCGCCAAGTTGTTTCATAAAGTAAAAGAAAATCCCGACCAGCCCTGAATACTGCATTGAATTCAATTAAATTAAACACTTCTAAAATTTCCAATTTTTCTTACAATATGAAAAGTTTGGGCATGCGTAATTTCAAGAACAACCAGAAAACAAACAGAAAGTGCAGTACAAATGCTGAATCTGAAGCAGCAGCCTACCTGAAACAGATTTTCTCAGTGGGAAAGTCATTATTCTCTAAAAGCAGAGCGTCTTGGATTCTTGGAGTCCTTGGTTAAGTGAAGTGAAGGCGAGTTGTCTCTACATTCAGCAAAGTTCAAACCATTGTCAGACAACTGTCAGAGGCGTAGTGGTAGAGAAAGCATCGAGGCGTGGCCATCAACAGGAAGATCATTACAGGACATTAGCGACATGCCATTATGACTTCTAAAATGCTCATTAAACATTCATTTAGAGGGCTTGTTGATCCGGCGTGTGTTCATTGTATTGCTGCATTCAGCGGGGCCGGGTTGAAGAAAAGTGATCGAAAATGCAGGCTGAGATTGTACTTCCTTCTCGGGGCAGACAAGACTTTGCTCTCATGTTACAAAAATGATGTAAAATGACCCGATAATGCGTTGACTAAACCGGTTACACAGGCTCTCCACTTTCGACTGAAATACATCGATGTACAATCAACTGAGACAACAGCTGCATTAGGCAAAGTGTTTTTACAAAGGCAGTTCTGTGTACTGGAAAAACTGAAGACTGGCACTTTTTATAAATGGAACCGACCAAATAGGACATCTGATTATTTATGTATGTATTTATTTAAGAGAAACAGTGATATAACTTTACAACTTTAATAGATGTGTTCCTACTCCACGTCATATATAAGTCCTCACATGGTAAGTGTATGTAAGTCATGGGTGCTTGGAAGACCTGAATCCATGTGGGATCTTAAGTGCAAGTGGATTTGTTAGTGGGCTGTTGTGGGGAAAAAAAAAATTAGACCACCCTTGTTTTCTTCAATTTCTTGTTCATTTTAATGCCTGATACAACTAAAGGTACATTTGTTTGGACAAATATAATGATAACAACAAAATTAGCTCATAACAGTTTAATTTCAGAGCTGATATCTAGCCATTTTCCATGGCTTCTTGATAATAACCAAAATCACTTAAGTTCTTACATGGCATTGTACTGCCAAAAACAGTGCTTTTAGACATTCCATGTTTTCTTTTCTGTCTGTTTTAGTCACATGATACACACAGGAGTTAGTAATTGATTGCATAACCATTGTTTTTGATGACTTTTGATGGTCTAATATTTTTTTTTCCGCGAATGTATACACACAAGAATGAGTGGACAGTTAACAATACACACATTTATCCACTAGATGGAGCAAGAGGACTGGTTTTGGAGAGCAGCCCTTCCAACTCAAAAAGAGAAATTACAGTACAACTACTGGGCATTCATAACTACATTATTCACAGTGTATTATTATTATTATTATTATTATTATTATTATTATTATTATTATTATTATTATTATTATTATACCTGTGCAGTCTTCGAAGATATTTTTTTTATGGAGTTTATTGCCATGAATGAGAAATGCCTTCATCTTCCAGTCAAAAATAGCAATTATAGAGTCTTTGGATCAGCTTCATCCCCATGATAAGGGTTAAATGAGATGCTTATATATATACTATATGATGCCTAAAGTGGCAGACCTTACTTTGAAATTCCTCTTGTGTTCTCATGACGTGGGTTATGTAGTCCACCAACACAGGGGTACAGTCTGAAGGGGTACTAGTAGACATATGCTCATACAGCTAAGTTAAAGGAAAAATGTGCAATATATATGAGGAAATGTGTTAATCACTTTTATTTCCATTGCATGAGTGGATCATAATATACACTGTTGCCCATAAACTTGGACTAATTTTGTTCCTCTTTATATTCCTATTTATGTACATCAGTAATCACCTTTTACCAGGTGCAATGATTACATACTGAGTCCCAGTTACACTTTATCCATCAAGAATAAAGCATTTCATGAGAAAAGGTAAACATTTTATTCCAACTTTATGGTCAACACTGTACTTTAAAAAATATAACACCTTCCCTGATAACAGCCTTATAACTATGAAGGCGAGTGCAGTCAAATTTTCCAGAAAAATCCAATGAGCGAGATTTATCCTCACTGCTGAATAGCTCAGTGCTTCTTCTGCTCTCCTCCAGTGGCAACAGTATTCAACAAGAGCTACCGTTAGCTTAAAGAGAGAGAGTCTGTTAGTGTCAGCAAACTACAGCTCTCAGCACAGCACAAAACACATGACTTTTGCACCTTTTAACCAACAAATCCCAATGCTTACTCATTTTACTGCAGAATTTAAGAACAGAGCAACAGCTAAATATAAAGGTAGTTAAATGTAAATGCTAATTACAGCAATTTTTTTGAAATGTCTTTAACAATTGCAGCATTGTGCGGGTGCTTTATGTTTCTGTTATATGTATCTGTCCTCCTTTCTTGATGTTGTAACCTTGTAGAAGCACAGTGACAATAAAAATGTTACTTCAGAGCAGGAATACTATAGTACCACCCCCTGATGCACTTTGAAAAAATTGCATTTACACAACCTGATTTACACTGCAGCAAACATTGTCCCTGGCGTTATCCGATACGTCTACCTTCTCCCAGGGCAAACATACAGACAGATCCATGTACTAACAAAAGCAGATCTGTGGTTTTCCTTCAGTTGTCCCACCACTGATAAACCCAGACCATCAGTCAAGCAGACAATGTGGCCCTTCAGGAGGGTGGCTGGGTTTATCACTGACAGCTGGGCTGCATTTGTACAACAGCAGCACTAATCAAACACCTAAGATGATACTAAGGAAAGTGTAAATGTGTGTAGGCCTGATAATGTCCATCCCTGTGTTAGCGCTGTTCTGCATTATTGGCTGCTGTTATGATGGAAAATGAAAAATGCAGACAGCCGACAATAGTACAAGTGGACTTAGTAAGCACTCTGTAAGATAAGAAAAGGACAAAGATGTGTTTTTAATAGAGAAAATGGATTAGGACTAGAGACAACTTCTTGAATCCAGTTTTGACAAAAAGTAAAAGCTGTGTGTTTTATGCAAATAATAATTTATACATGTATTATACATAATTGCATTTTTAGAATTTGTCCTGCGTCCTTATATTTCAGAAATTATAGTGTTGTGACTCAGTTGTTTTTAGATTCTTTTATGCAAAAAAAAAAAAAAAGTGGACTCTAGCTTTATATTATTTTCTTTTAACCTTCCACAGTCTAAGTTTGCTTCTGTTTCAGTGAAGGTTGATGGCCACACTATCAGACAGTGATATCTTCCAGATAAAAGAAAATACATGGTCTCCTGGTTGTGTCCAAATGCAAATTGTGTTTTTGTCTCTGGAAATATACTTTAGATAGAGATAGTGTCCTCTGTAGTTACACAAGGACATACATCTATTCATATACACACTCAAACAGCAATGTACATGCATAGAAGCTGCCTCTGTGTATTCGCTGTGTATTTTTGTGTCTGTGAGTGCGCTGGTGTGCTGTGTATTTGTGTATTTGTGTGTCTCTCTGTGTGTGTGCTGGGTTGCTTGTCTAGCAATGTGCCAGGGGTACATTAATTACTGTAGTGCCCCAGAATGCCAGTCTATTGTGGCCTCCTGGGGGCACCTTCACTGTACTGTACTTTCACACATACACACACATACTGAGAAAGTGAGAAAAATAATTAGAAATGACTAAATATAGGCCTGTACAATTCTGAAAGTCTATTTAATAATGCTGCCATATAACAACATGTGGAATGTGTACAATAAACACCACCTGTCAAATATGGGTCGGTCTGTACAATCTGGTTTATGATAAATAAACAAACTAACCTGTGTGTAAATAAAATGGATTTTTCTCTTCATTGCACTTTTCTTGTGCATCGTGTTCATCCTAAATGTTCATGTCACAATCAAGAAAAATCAAAAACAACAATATCGACAAATACACCATGTAATATTACAGATTTCTTTGTGTATAGACAGTACAACTTAACAATAACCCTTGAAAGCCTAAACAAAGTATGACGATTCCATCCACTACATACAGAGACTATTATCATTGAAAGTGTTTTACTAAGTCAAGGGTATAGGATTTACTGGGATCTATGGGCATTATAGAATATAATATTCATAATGACATTTTCATTTGTGTACAACCACTTTTAAATAGGTACTGTTTTGTTTCCTTATAATGAGTTCACCATGTAGTAGATCCTAAATGTCTGCTTTTTGATTTCTTCAGACATAGGGGTACATGACTGCCCCATATTATGCTGTAACATAAACCAGAGTTAATATCCCTTTAATTAAACAGCAACTGCAACAGACAACCCAACGTACTGGCTCTAATAAGAGAGTTTTATGTTCTAAGAGGTCAACATAAGTCAGGGTGATAGGGTTAGGGTTAGAGGGTGAGAGTAATGCAGTATAATCTGAAATTTAACCACCAGATAACACTAAATTGTTCTACACGGAACCTTTAACCACCTTTAGGAACATTCAGCCTGCATATGTGTGTGTAAGGACAACAAAACTTCAAGTAACCCCAAAGGATCCTGAAACCCTGCTGCTGTTACCACCCATGGCCACTAGAGAGCAGAACTCCAAGGAAAAAAAGGGAAAGATAAGCCTATGTTCTGCCAAGGTTAAGCACTGCGCTGACCTTTGCATTATTAAATATAATCAAACAATTAAAGCTATCGCTTCATATTAATAACCTGAGGCTGTCATGATAACACCCAGGGTTTAATGAATTTCTAAATTCAGAGGGAAAAGAGGCCCCTGAGGGTAAGCACTGAATAAATGGGGAGGTTAACCTTGTTCCAGGTGTCTAATAGAGGGTAAAGTTGCATACCAGGTTCGGACCACTGATTTTATCATTATATTCCCCCAATTTATTATTATCTCCACAGTGGAAACTGTAGATGCAAAATTTCTAGTTTAACCTCTTAATATTAAGTGGGGGGATGAAATAAAATCTTAACAGATGAAAAAGGAATGATCTCTCATAAGCTCAGAGGGTGGCTGCTCAAGCCCATTGAGACTCCTGGCAGAATTCTGTTGGCTGTGTGTTCTCTGAGTGTGCGCTGGTACAGTAAATCCATTACAACAGCAGCTTGCAGCATGCTAGGCCACCAGTGCCATAGTGATACCACGCGTTACCATGGAGACTGCACATACGTAAGAGGGTGTGTGTGAAAGATAGAGAGGGAGAGAGAAAATGAGCACTGAGAATGGGGGTTGGGTATTACAGAACAAGAAATCATCAGTCAGTCAAGGTTCCAGCAGAGGAGGAGGCGAATGTACAGTCATGGCTGACTGGCAAGCCAACGGCAATGATTGTGTGATCTGTCCCACCCGTTGGAAACCACAGCGCTGTGTTCAGCACATGAAAGCCTGGAGGAAGGAGGCTGAATCTATAGTACGTGTCCCTTCATTTTTCATCTAATCCCTAGTAAACCTGGATAACCTACACTATGGGGAAACCACAAATTGCAGGCTGTCTGGGTGAAGTACTGACTGTATGGAAGTCTTGTATCCCTGAAGTTTCACATCAAAACTTACAATATTTTAGAATTATTGTAGCTATTATTGGCCATCTACCATGTTGCTTTAATGTCTACGTTTCATTTTTTGTGTGAAGTGCCAGAAAGTAACTGTCAAGCAGAACAGGTTTTCATTCTGAAAAGAAAATGATAGAGGTATATTTTTAGACATCAATACACCATAAATGATGAGATATATCTGCAGTGTGTGCCAGTCAGTTCCTCATTAAACCACCAGCGTCTCTCTTAAAAATGCTAAATCTAATTAGAAGCAGACACAACACTTGGTGTTTGTCACCCAGCCTCTCACCTTTTGTCTAAACATTGGCTTCAAAGTCTTTGCTGATCAGCGCTGCCATATTTTGGTCTGCACAGAGAATAAACTCTCATCTTTTTGTCATCTATGCAAAGAGAACAAAATAATTTTTCATACATCAATAAAAAGCTAGAAATGGCAATGAAACATAGAACTGAAGCAATTTCAGATATTGAGAAGCTGCCAGACACTTTGTAGATATTTGTATCATGATAAAAAAAAAAATGTTCCTAAGAACTTTTAGCCATTAGATGCAATCTGGACCTAAATGCATCAGTCACAAAGCAGATAAGACCATTTTATTAAGAGTTCTATTAATTTTCTAGTGCAGAATATTTGTTGTAAATATATCTACTCTAAATAAGACATTTTAACCCTTAATCAGGCAAGTGACTATTTTTGGTAATTTCTGCATACATTACAAAACAGTGACAGCAACAGTTCCAGTGAGGACAGTGAGTCAACAATCTCAGGTCCAATGTGGTCTACAGGGTCTGTAAGGTCCACCTCTGCATAAACAGTGAGTGGAACTGTTGTTAGGTACCATGAAGTAATGGTACTAATGTAAGGAATGATGTTCAAAGTGATAATGTGGATGTGGACAGGTGTCTGGATCAACACTTATGTTGTTGGAATGTTCTAAAAGTGATGTTCTAATGTTCTAAAATACATGTTCCTTTCATCTTACATGTTTTTTTTTTTTTATATTTACTTCTTGGATTTTTTTTTTTTTTTTTTTTTGCGGTTTATGGATAAGGTACCAAATATGGTAACTTCATTGACTTTGATTTTCTACATGACAATAAAACATTTTGAAAAATTTCACAAAAGCAATAGTCTTTGAATGTACTCCAATAACACACTAAGGTTAAAATAGTCACTTTTCCATTGGACATCTGCGCAAAACTTTACGGATATTTACTAAATGTCTAAAAAACGGAAGTGTGTATTGTCAGGTTTTCCATTAAATCACAAATGTGATGATTTGTTTATTTATTATCGCGAGATGACACGAGAAGTCATTCCATAAACATGGCGTCAAATGTAAATATAGTGATGATTTACAAATATATCCATTATAATTATTATTATATATTACCCCTCTATCTTGTACTAAATTAAAAAAATGAGTGGGTTTCCTGGTGTGTCCACACACACCGCGACATGTTTCTTCTTCTTCTTTGCTTGTTGTAACGTACGTCAACATCTGTTTTTTTAATTCATCTGACTCTTGTTGCTAAAAAAGGTCTTTCCATTGCAGTTTTGTGTGATATACCATTTGCGCTATGCCCGAAAAACCACCTCTTGCCAGCGCAAAAACTTTTAATTGAAAAATGAGACTTTTGGTGAAATTGTCATTTTTTTACATTAGGTAAATTTTTTTGCTCAAGTTATATTTGTGCAATTTGAGGGTCAATGGAAAAGCGACTACTGTTGAATTTCAGAGTATTCTTTGAGTGCCCTATAAAGGGTTAAGCACAAACTGTGAGAACTGCTGAAACTGAATTTACTGATTTCTTTCGATTTCCTTCTTTCTGAATGCTTTACAAAGGTGATTATTGTATATGTGTCCAGTAAAATGTGTTCAGTCAGAGGCTCCAAACAGTGTGTGAATGGCCTCTTTACCCACAGGCCACAGGAGCTGCCCAGCCCTTTAACCAGTTGAATGTTTGTTTTATTTTTTCTCTTCAGTCTATCATAGACATATTTGGCGATAGTTTACTAAAAGGGTCCGGAACACAGACTTCGAAGAGCCTCAAGCTTTATCTCTCTGATATTAAAGCTCATTAAGGAAGTCAGTAATGTGCTCTTTGTCCCTCAGGTGCCCTTAGCAGAGACATGGAAAAAAGAAGCAGGTTTATTTAACACACACACACAATTATGATACATCAATGAGATAATGTCAGCGGGCTACGGTTTGTTTGGATCACTAATGGAAATTAAAATTGAAGTGTGTATATGTGTGTGTATGTGGGTTTGTGTTTGCATAGTGTCTGCCAATTCTGTGACCCTGTAGCTTTGAGGTCCCCAGGGGGATTGTGAGTGATTCATAACAAATGTGGTTGTAAGCCAGGGGAAGATGACTAAAAGCCCCTGTGACTGATACTTGTATACTGGGTTCTGGGCAGTGTAAATACTCTGAAAAGCACCAAGACTTTCAGAGGCTGAACTGCAAGGCTGATATATTTAACAGAGCTCAGTTTAGATTATGTGGGACAGTAAACGGAAACTGTTCTGTTGCATGGAAGAGAAGAAAGTTTAACGCTAAAATAACAATTCTGGGTGAGTGTTCACATTCCAAACTGGACTAATGCACTGACTACGTGATTATAGGCTGTAGATGTATATATCTCAGTATGGTTTTCCTTTTTAGCAAATATATCTTGAGCTTAGACTATAATAAAATTAAGACAAGGCTGCAATATAAAGGTTTAATATTTGTAAAGTGATATTCTAGATACATTAACACTGAGCTCAAACATAAAAATGTGTAAAAATCTAAATTACAGATCATTGCTCATGTAAATGTTTATCTGTGTAAACACCATTTTCATCTATCAAGTGTATTTTATTTTTGAAATATTTTATGTTTCTGAAATATTGGAAGGACATACATTTAAGAATATTCAGAAATAATGTTTGCATGTTTAGTGAATATTTGCCTCTAATATTGGGTTAAACAGTTTGAGTTTTGTTGTTTGCCTGTGTGGCTTCCTTACTCCTGTTTTGAAGCAGAGAAAAAGAATGTTATTGGCACAGTGATGAACCGTCAGAACCAGAAAAGCCTTCTCCTCTGGTCTAAAAACATCAGAATCACTAACCTACATTTACACCCTACATTTATTCCATTATTTTGTAGTTTCTCTTGGTCAAACTGTTTCCAGTAATGTTTGTGTCTGTTAAAGCTGTTGTCCAATCATATTTCATCCGTCATGTGTTGCCGGGTAAAATAAATCTGCCTTGAGGCCTTTAGAATCAACAGTGCAGCAGCCTCTGTAGATTCAAATAAATGGCAACGAACCTGTTGCTTATCAGATTTCATGTTGGCCACACAGGAGCGATCTCATAGGCGTACAATGGTGTCAGCATTTTCACGTCATTTGATTGGATGGTCAAATAGCGACAAGTCAGAGCCAGTTCAGTTAGCGAACCACATCTGTAGTGATGTGCATAAGCAAAAATATAGTGATTCAGATTTAATAGCTGTTTTCCCCACACACAATGGCTGACAGAGGAGAAGAAATGGATTTGGTTGCAGAGATGCTAAAAAATAAGCTGTAGTTTTGTTGAGTGTAATATATTATATTAACATTTGTATGTTTTTGTCATTTATGAAGTATATATTGGTGATTGTGGTTGAGTCGATATAAAGTACATGGTGCAGCTGTTGTGGTGCTGCTGGTGTTCGTTGGGCTTGTTGCTTTAGTAATGGCATTCATTCTTGCTACCTGAGATACCAGTCTGTGATGCAACACCTTCTGACAGTGTGTTTGTTGTGTAGTATTGATGGTAGAGTATTGATATTAAAAGGTGGGTTAAATAAGGTAGAACACCGGTGAAGGCCTAGGTGTGAAATACACAGCCCACCACTGTATGGACAAATTTGTTAACCTTAACCCAAATGGTGGAACAACTACCATGTTGCTCCACCATCATGTTCCATCATAAAACTTGTCATATTATAGAAAAACAATTAAAAATAAAAGGAATGTTTAATTGAGGCTGTTATGCTTCATCTATACCGTAAAACAACAGCAACACACACTTGCAGGTGTATGACTTGACTCTTTTTCTCTTCAACTGATGTAGTCACAGCACTTTGGCAAACAACCTCTTCCACTGATATCCACATGGGACTGAGCTCCAACGTGCTCTGATGCCAGTATGTTTCAACATCGCTGTCAGTCAAAATGGGTTCAGCCTTTCAGACCAATACCTACTTTTTTCGAACAGTTCATCCAATCCAACGTCCAAAGTTCAGCGCCCTAGCCCGCCTACTGACCCATTCACCCCCAGAGATGTTGAACGTTTGTGGGTGTGTTTTGGGTGGGACTATTTTATGCATTTAGCCAATGACCACCATGCTTCCCTGCAGTGAAAAAAACAGCTCAGTGCTGCCTCATAGACAGCCTACTGACACTTGACATCAGTGGGGAATTCAACAGTATAGGCTACTGAAGCGAGAATGTATCGAGGAATTCACGTTGGAAAGCAAACAATAAACAGCTGACCAGAATGACATAGCCATAAAATGAAGTGTTTGCTTGCCCAGTTTTAATGTAAATGTAATCTGTAGGGATGCACCGATTCCGATACGAGTATCGGGTATCGGCTCTCATACTCAGTGTGTGTACTCGTATTTGTACTCGTAAAAGTAATCCGATACAAATGCACCGATACCACTTACGGCCGTGTGACATTCACAGTTCAGTGCAGCAGGTAGGAGGAGGAGGAATAATGTGTGGGGAGTGTGAAGAGTGTGGAGATTTTTCAAAATAAATGATGGTGATAAAAGTAACGCTGGCTGCAAGTAACGTTAAAGACACAGACGGATACGGACGCAGCGTTCTGTTCGTCTTCTGAGTACATTCCATCCATTTTCCAGGTGCTGGCGGATGCGTACCCAGACGGAGAGGGGTATGGAGCGGTGCAGACCACTCCCAGTGGAAGTGAAAACAAAACTTATCACTCATTTCTCTTTTCTCTACCTGCTGAAGCTTTGCTTTTAAACCTTACCAGCGAAAACGCTACAATATTAGTATCACATTAGTGTTGCTTCTGTCATCTCCATGTTTGTTATTACTGACTTTCTTCTTCTTCTCAAAAAACTTTACTTTTCTTCATAGTATTTGTCCAGTATGGTTAATTCAGAGTGGCGCCTCCTGGTGGATTAATTGAGACATGCTCATTCCAACACATTAAATGTCAGTAGCAGCACCTTGTTCCAGTCAGACTAATGACAACGACCATAAAGCACATTTACAAAAGGAACTAAGAACTGGAACGGGATTAAGTACTCGTATCAGTACTCGGTATTGGCTAGTACTCAAATGTACTCGGTCTGGAAAAAAGTGGTATCAGTGCATCCCTAGTAATTTGTATTTTTATTGTAAATTCAACAGTGCAGTTCTGCTCATTCATTTCCTGAAACGTTAGGAGAAGTGCAGCTTCCCTTGCTGTCTCAAAGCAATTGCCTCTGTTTAACCGATAGTTTGACATTAAAAAATTTAAGTTTAAGAAGTTAAGAACAAAAGTAAACCATTACAATATGATTTTATACACATTAAAGTTCAATGGATATTTAAGTTTGAATAAATAATCAGTAATCTGTGCATTTTCCACGATAACAAAGCAAACCACCTCAATTTACCGCAGTGTTATGAGCAGTAATCTCAATATGACCTTTTTCAGCTAAACAGGTGGTCCTACACCCTGAGCACACATCCATAAGTAGATCTAGAAACTCACCAGCACACAAAGGCAGCCAGCCTACCCAATTGAATTAGAGTCTCTAAAAGACTGTTATCAGAACAACATCCAGTATCTGCCATTGCCAGGATCTCAACAGGAGGTAACCGCAGGGAGCCGAATGTTGGAGATGCTCTCAAGCCAAAATGGATGAACTGAAAAGTCTCGTGTGAATCATAGATGATGAGTCAATGGAAGCTGTTTGGTCATATCCATCATGGTAAGGACACGACACAAAGATACCATTTTCTTGTTGAAAGATGATAAATAACAGAAATTGTGTAGCTCACTGTTGAGTTTCAAAAAGAATTTAATTGGTCAAATTATGAAGGGCTATGAGAGTAATATGTTTACAAAATAACTTATTACACTGAATGTAGTATAATTTAAGTTTAAGTATTTTTCTGTTGCAACTTAAGGTGTGGACATGGACTAAGGGTGTAAATAGGAGAAGCAGAAATAAGCCTCCGGCTTCAGCTTCTTCCTTTTTCAGTTACAAAATGTGTTAATTTTATGCTTGTTTGTTTCTTTTTTAATATGTAGGTGTTTTGTTTTGTTGTCTTTTTTATATGTGTGTGTTTTGTATCTTGTATTTAACTGAAATAAACATTCATTCATTCATTCATTCATTCATTCATTCATTCATTCATAACATCACTTTTACTGTGTTCCATGCTGTCCCTGCTCCATTAACCAGTACACACCCAGGAAATGGGCTATCATTACAGTAAAAAGGGACATCTGGTATCAAAGCGAAATCAAGGAAGTGTGTTGCTGCCAAAATAAAAAGAGCTCAGACTCTCTGAAAGTTTGTATTAATACCTCCATGCTAATTTTAGCCCGTCTAGCAGTCTTAGTCCTAGAATACAGTATGTTAAGTGATGTTGTCCTACATATCCCTCCCAGTATGACACATCAGGGAAGAAAATGAGGTGAGATTAAAGGCATCATCTCAGACACCAGTCGGCTTAAACTGTCTACTTACAGACAGAGACACAAAGTGAAGCTCTGAGACTGGCATGAGAGCAGAAGGTCAGTGTTGCTGCTTTTTTAAGAGTTTCTAACTTCGAACGCCATTAATGTCTCAGGTGATAGACATGTCCTAACAAGAGTAATGAAAGCAGTAATTATACTGCTCTTACAAATTACATGGTGCTGATTTAGAAATAGTCTAAGAGATGAAAAAACATCATTTCTTTTTGCCCTTTTGGTGCAAATAATCACTGACTAATGTCGAGGTGTCTGTCATTTTTCTCTTGTAAGAAGCTGTAATAGCAAGTAATCTTTCCATTAACTATGTCTCTTTCTTCAAAATAACACGGGTCATGTTCCTTTTCTAACCTCAGGAGTGAATGTGAATATTATGTAATGAGGCCAAATATGCAAAGCAGTGAGCTGGATGTGAATATCAGTTGAGCTCATTTTATTCCAGACACACTCTGGATTTCCCGTGTCTGATGCATTTCCTCAAGGTAAGTATCAGGGGTTTCATACTCCTGTTAGGAAGTGTGGTTTTATGGGAGCTCAATGAACAAAAAAGTGTTGTACATACTGTAAGTGATGAATGGCCGTATATGGAGACCAAATTTATGGCACAACAATTCAGGTTAAAGACTATATTTAAACAAAGATCAGAATTTGTTTAAACATGCCAGTGTGATTGCATGGTTCAGATTGGCATGGATTATTTCTGTATACTTAAAAGCCCAGTGCGATAGGTGGAACAGATCGACTTAGCTAGAAATGACATGACAGGAGACATGACTCAACTGATGGGAGTGGGTGGGTAAATAGGTCATGTTCCCTAACATAGAGTATCCCACTTTTCACATTCATTCCCTGAGCTTGTTAGTAAAGTCAGCACAGACAGAAATCAATGGAAACATAATGACAATGGATGGTAGAGGACTAATGTTCAGAGCATAACAGGTGGGAGGAGCTGTTCAGAGCTGATATGGAACTCTACAGTGGTATAAAAAATGTAGGCCAACATGCAGACCCACACACAGCAGTAGTGGCTCTCAGAGGCCTGCACTGCAACACTATTAAAAAATGACCTCCTTCTTGACCAATGGCACCAGTGTTTAGTAATACTAGGTAGAGATCCACAATTAATCAAAACACACTTGGTAACGAGTGTAGGAGCTACCATTTCTAGATAAAGGTCAAATGTGTCACACTGTGCCACTGTAAATGATACATTACACATCATGTTCTCCAGGTGAATATGAATATGCTTGTATGGTACAAATCCTGGCAAAAAAATCATATCATTGTCTTGATACTTTCTTCAGTTAAAATGACCATTTTCATTAAAGCCATGACTCATGTCCAGAGGTGACAACAATATTCCTATTCATTACTCAGGTAGAAGTATAGATACTAGGGTTTAAAAAGACTTCTATAGAAGCTGAAGCTTTTTACTCAAGTAAAAGTATAAAAGTACTGGTTTCAAAACTACTTAAAGTATAAAAGTAAATGTAAAGGGGAAAAAATGCCATTAGGACAAAAGCTTAGGCAGTGTCACAGGGGAGGGGCCTATAGTGCACTACCCCACCTCCCCAAAAAACATTTTTCTAAAGGCCATAATGACTATAATGTTATATTAAAGTGTTGATGTTGAACAATTTGGGATGCACAAGGCTACCTGTTTCAGCCGCATATATGCCCATTGAAAATGAACGCATTTTTTTCCAATGCAAAGAACCATATATGTGTCCTACTGAGCATCATCATGTGTTTCATGGAGTGGAAGATAGGATAACAAGTTGCCTATAAGTATTGCAATGGTGCAAAAAGTCAGGTGCGATGGATCGTGTACAAACCAATAGGGTGTCGGAATGGTATATGTTTATACTTCTGTTTTTTCTTCAGTTTTTTTCCATATCATTCAAGTGACTATAAAATGCACAATAATGGCAACTAAGAAATAACAAAACTGAATAAAGTCTTGAAGCCCAATCCTATATTTTAATTAATGTTAATGTCATAGTAAATCAACTACAAAATCATTATTTATCATCACTGAGAAGACTGTGATAGTGCAGTGGAGAGACATTATTTTGACTGAAAAATATTACCTGTAGTAAAGTACACAGTATTGTGCAAAAGTCTTACGCTTTTAGGCTTGTTGTGGTAGCAAAGTTACAGTGACCATTCACATGCATTTCTCTGTCTTTATATTAACATACAACCAGGAAATACAGGAAATTTTTACAGTACTAGAAATAAAGATTTCAGGGACGAAACAGCTTCTATAAATCAAACCAGTAGTATATAGTGTGACCTCCTTTGGCGTTTAGTCTTTAACCCTTTTGTTCAGACAATATAGGATTTATTGCATTAATTTTCTGATGTTTTATTCCAGATTTCATTCAACACATTCTAATTGTTTATGCTGCTTCTTCTCATGGGGTCAGAGGTCACACTAAACAGTGACTTTAACCTTTAGACCCCATTTGGTTCAGTTTTTTATGTGTTTTTTAAGGTTGTTTACATATTTCCTGTACTGTTTTGTTTTATCTGAAGAGACTGAGAAATAGATACCTATGCTCATTTCAATTCTGCAAAAGCGACAAAACCAAAGGTGTCCTAAGACTTTTACACAGTACTGTATATCTGCATATTCAGCTTCAATATAATATGTTTTAACCAATAAAGACCCGTGCTACTTTTGTGTCAGTTCCTCCATATTTAACCTTTCTTAAGAGATTTGTCACCATTTATTATTATATTATCCTCTGTATTTTTGTGTTTTTCCAGTGAACGTCAGGTATTTTCCTATATTTAACTCTGTGATCATGTGGATGGGTCTTTATGGGTTAAGTATATACCTCAAATTGTAAATAAATCCATTAAAACAACAAGCTCTGTAGCATCTTGTATTTATTCCCATCTTATTCTGAAACAGTGAACAGTTAAAAAAGAATGAATTTGTGCAATATTCATGCATTTTTCAACCCTGCTGTTTTTATGAACCATCAAAAAGGATGAGGAGGGAACTAAAACATCCGAAGGCGGCACTGCAGAATCATTGCTGCAGTGCATTCTGTGTGTGTTTCGCAATTCTGATGAGAAGGAAGGGCTGAAGGATTTTGAGGTTTAGACTTTTTATCTGAAACAATAAAACACCCATGTACAAACTAAACAGGAGATTGTTTAAAGCACGTTATGTGTGTCCTGAATGTCAATATGTGTAAGATTCTTCAACCTCACATCTTGTCTGCAGAATAAAAGAAGTAGACCCATCCTTGTCTCTTATATTGTACTTTATTTTGGTATTTTCTGCTGCCTAAAATCCTAGAAACTTCTCAAACCATTCGATCCATCACTCCGCTGTCTGTTATCAGTATGCTCAAAATGTTCTGTACAACCACAGATTCTGAATATTTTGAGTAAACCTTTAAGAAAATCAGCAGATGCACAGTGCTGTGTCTGTCCAACCTCTACTCGAATGTGGAACAAATGGATCTGCATTAGTGCGACAAATATTACCATTGTTTATGCAGTACAGTATAAAAACTACAGTGCATAAACTGGGTCCTGTTATCACTGACTATGACAGCTATGGCCTGGAAATGGCTCACATGTTTGAGAAACCCACATTTCAGTGACCTCATAAAATCAGATTAACCAAATAGAGTCAAATGAACCCGAGTTAAAGCACAAAAGAGACATATTTCAAAACAATATTGTTAATATAGAAGATCTGAACAAGTGGTGCCAGGCACAACAAACCCCGCCCCTCACACATATTGTAGCTTATTTTGGCATCGATCCAGCTGACGTCATTGTGTTTTTGCATGTGGTGATGTCAGTATGTCAATTGCCTCTATATATGTGCCAAGTCTGAAACAAAACTGATGTTTTATAGAATGTGAAATTTCGCCCATTATATGTAAATGGGCGAAAAAAAAAAGAATGGGGAGAAAAAAAAAAGAATTAAGAAATTCATAAAAAAAGTTTAACTTTGACTTACTTTTTCCAAAATGTAATCAGATCTATTCTGGGTCACTGGCAATTTATAAACCCAATTTGGTATAAATTCAACCAATAGTTTTGCTGCTACAGACATGTGAAATTTTGCCCATTATAAGTAAATAGGAGGAAAAAAATAGATTAAAAAAATTCATAAAAAATGTTAACTTTGATCTAATTTTTCCAAAATGTAATCAGATCTATTCTGGGTCACTGGCAATCTATAAACCCAATTTGGTATGAATCCAACCAATAGTTTTGCTGCTAGAGTGTTAACAATCAAAGAAACAAACAAATAAACTGAACCAAAAACAATACCCCTTGCCTCCCCTTTGGAAGGCGGTGTAATAACAATATCTTTGTGTGGGGTCAGAGGTGGATCAGCTGTATCGGACTGAATTCTCCTTGGCTGGAATAACAGGACAATGCTCTATGCTCATACTTTCATAAGGCCTTACAGCCAGATCGACTCCAGTCCATGCAGTAATCATGCTTTCACATGATTGAATGGTCCCGCTGAGCCCTTTGTCACTGACTGAAGGATCAGTACTACACTGGAGCTGATATCTGAGGCACATTTTTTTAAGCAAAAACAACTGCTGTGGCACTGTATCTTTCAACGTAAGTAACAATAGATATTCGTAGAGTGAGAATGAGGCTGTCTTTGTCGCACTTTGTCCACAAACTGTATAGTAGCATTCCTGAATGTCGAGGCATGACCTATGATATGCACCATCATCCAGGGTCAATGTGTGTATTTGCAATTGAGAAGATAACATGAGGAGATTAGGACATATTAACCAGTGCTTTGGCAGTGAGGAGCACAGATTAGAGCTGGAGGGCTGCGTGACACTGGCCTGTTGTGATGATGGTTTACGTGTGATCATCAGTGCTGCTGTAGGGCTGACTCCCTGTCTGCCTGATTGCTACCCGTTACATCACACTGAACATGCATCCGAGGTCTGTGACAAACTAGTAACATTGCAAAGTCAATATCATTTCCAGATGTAGCCATTACATTAGAGAGTCAATCCTATGTCATTACCAGGAATGTGAAAGTCACATGACGCTTGCTTTTTAGTTCACCTTTTAGCATTCTCACATACTATTCATATGTATATTTTTTTTACAAGCTTTCTAGTTTCTTTTTTGTTTTTCTTCGCTTGTGTGTACAAGAAATAAAGATAGATGGGGTGAAAAGGAGAAACAGCTGTCAATATATACTGGCAAGGCTTGATGGGACTTGTAAAGTGTAATTATCTCTCCAGCCACTGGATTAGTGAGCTAACACTAATGGCTGCCATAAGGCTGCAGGTTCCAGAGATAACACATCCTGTACACACAGTCAGACAGATAGACAGCTACAAAATACAGAGACAAATATTGTGGCCAGATAGTTTTAAAACAGTAATTCTCTGTTTAATGTATTTCAGCCTCTGACATATCTAAAGGGATGATGCAGTGAGGGCAGCTACTGTATGTTGTCCTGTTTGGGAGGACATTTGGTGGACTTTTGTGGGGTTATCTGGGCTTCATAATGCATTGCATATATGAAATTTGAGGACAAATGTGAAATCCAGATGTATTTCGGTTGTGGGTTTGAAATTATGGAATGGACTTGATGAATTTAAGCTGTTCACTTCTCTGACAGAGTGTAAAAAATGCCTTAAGTATAAGATCCTTCAGGAAAATAATTGGAGATGGTGGATATGTTTTTGATGTTATTGATTCTTTTGTTATAATGACAATGCTCAATGACGTACACATTTAATTTAATGTAAGCCGTGTGTCAGGTGAGAAGGATAGGCAAAAAATAAGCTTCTGCTTCTGGCCTTTTCCTTTTCTTGGTTTTTGTGTTTATTGTGGTTGTTGTACTGTGTGCGGTGATTACTGTACAAACCAAAAATAAACCATTCATTCATTCATTCATTGCTGTCTGAGCAGTGTATAATAGGAGATATAATCTGCCTCTGTTGCTATGGCTGTGTGCATGCATGTATGTGTATTTGTGGCTTTCTGCCATGTTTCATTCACACCCGGCAGCTGAGGTTCAACACAGCCGCACACCTCTATGTTACTGTTTAGCCGCTACGATCCACTGTCCTGTCCTACCTGGTTGCTCATATATATGCTGTAAAATTAGATTTGGGTCTCCAATAATGGCTTGTGGGCCTCATGTTCACAGCATACTGATGCAAGAAACCAAGCTAGGGTGTGTGTTTGTGTGTGATGAGAATGATGAGTAACAGTAAGGCTGTACATCATGGTATACTCTGCTTGAGCTTGTTGGAGGTAAAGGGCACATCATACAGGCGTGCCTTGACTGAGTTACTAACATCAGGGTTCATGTGACAAACACCTGCAGAAGGAGTACTGTGTAGCTCAGTGAACCAAACTGAATGACAGAGGAAGCTGTAGAAGAGGACCAGACAGCCAACCCGCAAAGCAAGACAGACGACTATTTGACAGTCAGGAATTACTATTTTATTAACACTATACATTATTAAAGTCCAGCCCATCTATTGTCCTGGCACACACATTTACAATCACTTCACTCGCTCCCACTGGGCTACTGATGATAGAGAGAATATGATAAAATATTCAACAAGACTAATAAATTTCACTGTTATTTTAGAAACTGTCCGTGTTTGATACATTAACTTTTCTAGCATAAATTTTCTTCAAAAATTGTGCACGATGGACCTAATATAATTCACTGAGGCCTGACTTTAAGAATGACTATGCATATACATATGGTTTTCTGCAGAAATGTTCCTGCATTTTGGTGGAAGGATAAAGCATGGGCAAAGGATAAACTTCTTAAATTATAGACCAGATCCATAAAAAATAACAGCAGCTGAAGAACCAAAGGGTCACCTCAAATTCTAAGAGACAGGCTGTTAAATATCAATCAATGAACCAATCAATGGTCTATCCTCACAAACAGCAGTCTATGATCACCATGATGCAATATCTTGACATCACGAAAAAAAATGTCACCAAATGGCAAAAAATGAACAAATAAAATCTTAGGTTATAATTTGTAGTTTAATAACATTGTGGAACAAGATAAGTGGGTGGTCTGGACTGTGTTCTGAGTGCCCTTCTACAAATATAACAGAGAGGGATGGTTCATCAGTCAGATTAGTGGTGAAACATAAGGCTGTAAGTATACACCAAATGTAAACTGCAATTACAAAACATCATCTTAATGAACTGTTTTTGGCTGGTTTTGCAAAGCTGAGGCACAGATAACACAGTCCACAGATGAGTGAGTTGGCATTAAATTGGCCAGGGCAACTGTGGAATACCCTGGACACTTTCCAGACATTTAACCACTACTGAGGATGAAGTAAACAAACAATCTGTCTAGGGCAGCCAGAAAAATACAACCAAGACAGTGACGGGGGAAGAGAGTAGTCTGAGTGGTTGGCATGATCTTCAAGCAAAATGCATGTGACATCTTTACTTTCTTTTTATTATTATTATTATTATTATTATTATTATTATTATTATTATTATTATTATTATTATTATTTGGCTGTGCAAGCAGTGTACTGTACTATTTTTAACTAAAGCTTCTAAGCTTTGCAATTCTTTTCTAGCATTATAGCAGTATACACAAAAGTAAACCCTCTGTGTATGCAAAGGACAGCGCCGCTCTTCTGCTCCTTAATCTGGGTTTCGTCAGGCTCAGTAGAAAAGTAAAGCCATCTCAGGGGTTGGCAGGCGACATGATGGGAGAAATTGGGTGTCTGTAAGAATCTATAGCCGACATTAGTCCTGGCTGGCAGGCTGGCTCATCACTTGGTGCACCCTGAGATGAAACATGGAGAGGCTTTACGTAACCCTGCAAACACCTAAGATGACCCTCCATCTATCTACATGAAACACAGTCAAACTGGCCTGGTGTTCTAATGTGGTTCTGCACATCTTAGATTATTCATTCACACACAAGTGTAATGTGAATTTTGTGTATTAATTAGCTGAGATTTAAGAACAAATGAGCTGACTGAGCATACATGTACAGAACTGTGCTAAAGAGTTAGGCCGGAAAAAGGTTTGTTGTTGTAGCAAAATTATAATGACCACTCATATGTAATTCTCAGTCTTTGCACTGAGATACAACCAAGAAATACAGGGAATATTAACAGTGCAAAAAACAAGAAGTTTCAGGGACAAAACAGCTTCTATAAACCAAACAAGTATTTAGTATTTAGTGTCACCTCCCTTTACACTTAGTATACCTTTAACACTTTTGTTCACACAATATGAGATTTACAGCATTAAATTTCTGATGTTTTATACCAGCTTTCATTCAACACAGGTCAGATGTTTTTAATTGTTTGTGCTGTTTCTTGTCATGGTAACTTTAACCTTTTGAACCCATTTAGTTCAGTTTTTTGTGCATTTTTGCATTTTTTTAAGCCTGTGCACATAACACATAATTTTCTTTTTGTATCAGAAAAAATAGGACCAATGGCCCTGTAGCTTACCGTCAAATTAAAAGCTTTGGGAAATGTATCCAGATGCCATTTATTATCACCCAGTTATGTGTATATTGTGTGTATGTGTTTATTATATTACAGAAATAGCCCATGTTTTGGTCATATTCCAATCAGAGCTGTAAAAAATTCGAATTCCATCTTGATATCATTGATACTGATTTATTGTATCAATCCACTTCTTATCTTTTATAATGGGAACATTTTTCAAAGTCGCACCAAATCCAGAATCAGATCCGGATCGAAATAATTTCAATACCTTGTGTTGACATCATCATACAGAAGCTGTATACCAAGTTTGAAGTCAATCAGAACTGTAGTTTCGGAGAAGAAGACGATTGAAATGTTTTCCCCATAACAGCCCATGTTAAATTTTCCGTAAGTTCCCGGATCCAGAAGAAGATCCTGATCAGCATGTAGCCATTATGTTTAGGTCATCCCCCCATCAGGGCTGTACTATAGAAATTTCAACTTGATATCATTTATATTTACTGACTTATTGCATCGATCCACTTCCTATCTCTTATAATGGGGAATTTTTTCAAAGTCACACCAAATCCAGAATCAGATCCGGATCCAAATAATTTCACTAACTTTTGTTGACATCATCATAAAGAAGCTGTATACCAAGTTTGAGGTCAATCGGAATTGTAGACGAAGACGACTGAAAGTTTTGTAATGGATGACAGATGACGACAGACGACAACAGACGACGACAGACGACGACGACGGACACTGCATGACGACAATAGCTTACGGCCTGTTGGCTGGTGAGCTAAAAAAGAGACTGAGAAATAAATATGTACGCTCATTTCTACCCTTAAAAAAACAACAAATTAAAGGTGGCCTAAGACCTTTGAACAATACTGTGCATACTGATCAGTTTCGTAAATAAGATTTTTGTGATTATTCTAATCCTTCTACTACTCTACTATTGCTTCTGTAAGATATAAATTTAGTAAAATGATAACATTAAAACAAAGACAATGACAACAAGCCAAAAAAGTGCATTTCAAAGACTGTCAGATCAAAAAAGAATCTGACACAACTCTAAAAAAGTTGTTTTGGTTGCAGGATTTAAACCCAGAGTTGCTGTCTTTGCTAGCAGAATTTAAGTAGACATAACTTTCAGTGTAAACACCAAAAGAAAATAAAGCACAGAAAGTGAGAGAGGGAACAGTTAAAATGTCTGGATTGTGATTTAAGACAGAGAGACTAGATGATGAACAGCTAGCAGAGGCATGCTGCAGTGTTGGCTCAGAACCAAGCAGCCTACTGTACTGTTCATACCATGCAGCCTGTTGACTTTGACTGGGATCAAGTATTGCGCCTCTAGCCAGCAGTGAGTACTACTGGTACAAGCTCTGTTGTAGTAGTGTCTACTGTAACCTCAGATACTTAAAGGACATGCACTCGCCTGTACTTAAACAGAGAATTTATGGACAAACCTCCTCTCCCTGATAAAGGACACCAATTTGCGTGTTTGGTCTATCTCGGCAGCTGTCAGCAGCCACTTTGCCAGCCTTCCTTTAACATGCTGCTGACTAAGCAGTTTGCCTCATTGCCCCAATTAATTGGCTTATCACACAGTTCCTCTGGGGAAACATAGTTTGTGTCATGCTTTATCCTGACAACTCAACTGATTGTTCCTGTTTAACTCAGATTCAGAACAAGATATTATTTCGACAGTAACTATACTGACTGAAACAATACAAAATGAGACAGGCTGGGTGAAGACATGCAAATTTATGTCAGAGAAAATGATGTGGACTATCTGTATTAGAATTGCTAATGTAAACATGGACATGCAGCATTTGGTGACATGTAAGGTATAAATTGACACATTTCTACTATATCTTCCTGAGACCCAGTATAATGAAAAATTGTAGCTTTTTTTTTTTTTTTACATTAAACAACTGTCTTGATTGGAAACTGCATAATGCAACAGTTTTTTTAGATTCATTTTTAAAGTTATTCTTATTGATTCATTTATTTTTTAACGGAATGTCCTTTGCAATGGACAGCATTTTTTAAGTAAAGCTGTCAAACGTTTGTCCCCTATAGAGGACAAAAATGCATTGCTGGGTCTCAGGAGGATATTTGCAATTTTGATTCCTTGCAGTGCAGTAGAATGCATTATTTTACTGTGGTAAGAATAAGCATGTAAGAAATATACTCAGATGTGTTCAGATACTTGCATTTTTTCCCATTTACTTTTGATTTCTCACATTTTCAAGCTGGAGCCCATGCAAATGACAAGACAGGCAGATAATTTACCAAATGCAGGAGTTAAATATACAGTTCTTAAAACACTGCATGGTAAAAGTCACTCACAGTATTTCATTGGACCACTTTAATGTTTACTAGTAGATACTTTTGCCGTGGTGTTGTTCATGCACACACAAATACAATGTCACAATAAATGCCATAACATTTGTTCCTATATCATTGATGGGAGAGTCAGACCGCTACATAAAGTGTTCTCAAACTCATCCCAAAGATTATCTCAGGGGTTCAGGTCTGAACTGTGGAGGCCAATCCATGTGTGAAAATGATATCACATGCTCTCTGAACCACTCTTTCACAATTTGAGTCTGATGAATCCTGGCATTGTCATCTAGGGATATGCCTGTGCCATTAGGGAAGAAAAAAATCCACTAATGGAAAAATGTGGTCATTCACTATATTCAGGTTTGGCTGACCTCATTTCTTGGACCCGTAGTGTTTCTGATCCCAGACCTGATCAGCTGAAGCAAAAACAGACCATAGCACTGACTCCACAGGTTTGTACTGTAGTCACTAGGCATGATGGGTAATCGCTTCATCCACCTCTCTTCTCACCCTGATGTACCTGAAACAGGGTCAATCTGGACTCATCAGACCACATGACCTTCTTCCACTGAATCACAGTCAAGTCTTTATGCTCTCTAGCAAACCGATGGGTGTTAAAAAAAATGAGAGGCTACTAGTTAAAGGAGTGATATTTTGCTTTTTTTAAATGGAATTATGCATTTTAAAACATTTCCCTGTGGTCTACATAAACTGTAAATACTATGCTTGGGTCTGAATTCTTCATTAATTCAACTCCACAGGTCCATCTTCAACCCTATTTCTGAGTAATCACACCAGAAAGGTTGTTTTGAGCGCTGGCCCTTTAAATGCAAATGAGCCACTTCATGCCCCACCCCCTCCAGGTTGTTGAGTGTGCGCTCTGTCCTGTTCAAGGTTCACTTTATTGTCATTGCATGTAGTATATACATGAAACAAAATCAACACTCAGGACCAGCAATGTACATTATAAAAATCCTATAAAATGAATCTTATATTAAAAATAATTAACAGTAAAACCTGTTAATAACCTGATAATAAATTCAGCCACTTGTGTTTGTTAATACAACCAGCAACTGAACATTTTAGGGAATCGGCTCAAAGTTTGGACATATTTTCAGTTTTTACTACAAGCGCTGCTGTTGATACGCAAATATGTTGTACTCTGAGAAATGTTTGTCGGAAGTCTTGACCTTATATGTCCAAATGTCATGACATAACTAGTTATAAAACGTAACAAATTAAGAAAGAATTGAAACAAGGTGTAGAAATCCACTCGATTTTTGCCAGAATGAATATAAAGATAGCTTTGCAGCACCTGGAGGGTTTAAATTCAAACTTTTTGAACTATTAGGGTCCAAATACACAAATAAATGTACCAAAGACTAATAAAAGTGGGTTTAGCCAAATATGACCCCTTTAAGTCAGTTAGGATTTAAAAAGCTGTTGCAGCTGAAAGGTGCAGAGAAAAGCTATTAATTAAACAGAGAAACCAGGAAACTTTAGTCCATTTCACATCCCTGCCAGTCTCCAGGGTAGCATCTTGTTAATGTTGTTGTTGACACCTGCTCTTATTGAGTGTTCATGCTTTTGGTTAATCTTCACAAACACTACAGCATCAGTAAAACTGCTTCTAAACTTGTATGAGTATGTTCATTTACAGCAGGTAGATAAGGGCAGGTAGGTAAAACAGTGTACAAGGTGATGCTTTTCCCTTTTCCAGTGGATTTGTTCTGCTGGGAATTGAATGAAATGGAACTGCAATGTAAGCTACTCTATTTTGTGGGATACTGAAGCAATTATGGTTCAGAAAATTAAAATCAATTCTTTAATGGACTTAAAAATCATAGTCTTCAGACACTTAATGTTAATATATATAGTATTTAATGACACATGCTGATACATACTACATTAAAGGTGCCCTTGTGAGACATTCTCAGGTTTCAGTTCAAGTTTAAGTGACAAAATGAATTGGTTAGGACAAGGAAAGCATCATGGTTTGACTTAAAGGGGTCATATTTTGCTAAACCCACTTTTATTAGTCTTTGGTACATTTATTTGTGTATTTGGACCCTAATAGTTCAAAAAGTTTGAATTTGAACCCTCCAGGTGCTGCAAAGTTATCTTTATATTCATTTTGGCAAAAATCAAGTGGATTTCTACAACCCGTTTTAATCCCATCTTAATTTGTTACATCTATAGCTAGTTATGTCATGACATTTGCACATATAAGGTTAAGACTTCCGACAAACACTTCTCCCAGTACGCCATAATTGTTTGTCAGCAGCAGCGGTTGTAGTAAAAACTGAAAATATGTCCAAACTTTGAGCTGATTACCAAAAATGTTCAGTTGTTGGTTGTATTAATGAACACAAGTGGTTGAACGGGATAGAGCAGCACAGCCAACAACCTGGAAGGGGTGGGGCGTGAAGTGGCTCATTTGCATTTAAAGGGCCAGCGCTCAAAACAACCTTTCTGGTGTCACTACTCAGAAATAGGGTTGAAGATGGACCTGTGGAGTTGAATTAATGAAGAATTCAGACCCAAGCATAGCATTTACAGTTTATGTAGACCACAGATAAATGTTTTAAAATGCATAATTCCATTAAAAAAAAAAAAGCAAAATATCCCTCCTTTAAGGCAACCAGGGAGGTCAGAAAAGCACAGAACCACCTCTACTGCTGATGATGCGACATTGACACTTTGCTACCAGCTTACTCTCTCCAAGCACCAAATCACATTACCATACACATTATTTATTCATGCACAGTCTATTTATGCACAGTATTGACATAGACAAACAGAGTTGTTGCTTCAATGCAGAGAAACCAAAAGAATGAAGAATAATTAAACATTCTAATATTGGAGCAAGAGCATATTTGTCTGTATTGGTGAAGTGTGGACTCAGTGAGACTCTGCCTTTTGTGCTCTAAGCGGGAGTGTTGCCCCCCTGAAATGTAATTGCACTGTGTCAACTGTGGTGAATCACTGCCATGCATTTTACATTCGGTGTGGGAAATGAATGAGGCTACTGCTCATTTCTCTTGCACTTCTGCTTACATTTTCATGGCTGAGTGGGCAGCAGATGAGTTATTTTGTCAATAAGGCTGAAACAGATTAGATAGTGGCCTCAATGTTTAGCTGCACAGGTGCCTCACCTTTCTCAGTTTATAAAGACATATCACATTACACCTTTCATCAAAGTGGTTTAGATGTGGCTGAACACTGGAGAAGGTTAATTGTTGGCTTTGATAAGCACTTTTTGCCCATTTTAAATGGATTGTAAATCCGCCTCTACCCTGCAGACACGGACGGGTTTGAGATTACAGTGCAGTTTTTCCTCTTATTAAATATATCCATAAATGGTTTTGGAATAATGAACTGATAACTGAAAACTTTATGCCTGTGATGACGTCCACTGTCAAATTTGTGAGTATTTTGGAAACCGTACAATCTAAAAATGGACGGAAGAGGAAGCAAAGTCTGTCTGTGAGTCAGTCTGTTGGATAAGGCTATACTGGTGATACTGTTCACAGTATGATACAGGGGTTACACTTCACTGTATTGTAATACCGAAAGCTGGAGATATATTAAGAATGGAGAATAATTTTAGGAAAACTCTCAAAGTATTAAAAAACAAATCATTAAAAAAAATTAAGCCAAGTATTTTTTATACAACAGCTACAGTGGGATCCGCATTTATATTTTTCACAGCTCCATAACAGTATATTTGAGCAAAAGTATTAACATTCATGTGTATCAGAGAAAAATTATTATTAATTATTAATCTTCACATGTAAACTTCATCATTGCCCATGAAACTGGGAAAAAATATTTGTTACCTTTACTTATGAAAGGATTGTGTCGATGAGATTTATTCTTGATAGATAAAATGTAACTGGGACCCCGTATGAAATGACTGCATCTGGTCAAAGGTCATTACTGATGTGTATAAACTGCAATAAAAAGGGGCATCTGAAAACAAAATTATTACCCCGCCCCCAAAGGGGAGGCAAGGGGTATTGTTTTTGGTTCGATTTGTTTCTTTGTATGTTTGTTAACACTTTAACAGCAAAACTATTTGTTCAGTTCATACCAAATTTGGTTTGTAGATTGCCAGTGACCAAGAATAGAAGTTATTGTATTTTGGGAAAACTTCAAATTTGTTATGAATTTTTTAAAACTTTTTTCCCATTTACTTATAATGGGCAGAATTTAAAATGTCTATAAAAACATCAATTTTGTTTCAATTTACTTCATACTTGGCACATACATAAAGGCAATTCATATGCTGACATCAGCAAACACATTGACATGATAACATCAGCTGGATCCATGTTAAAACAAGTGGTGCCAGGCACAACAAACCCCACCCCTCGTACATATTTCGCCCATTATACATAAATGTGAAGATTTTAAAAATTCCTAAAATTTTTTAGCTTTGACTACTGTTCCCAGAATGTAACGGGATCCATTCTGGGTCACTGTAATCTATAAAGTCAATATGGTATGAAATCAACCAATAAGGTTACTGCTTGAGTGTTGACAAACAAACAAACCGAACCAAAAACAATATGCCTTGCCTCCTCTTTGGGGGGGCAGGGTAATAAGCTACAATATGTGCAAGGGGCAGGGTTTGTTGTGCCTGGTGCCACTTGTCAATCTTTATATGCAGCAGTTGATCAAACAGATAATAATCTGTTGTGTTTATGAGAACTGAAAGACTCCTCCTACTACAAAAGTTATATGTTCTAGCATTTATAATAAAAAAAAAAAAAGCTAAAATACTCAAGCTTCAATGTAATGCCAAGACTACAAGAAAAGCATCTTGCTGTAAGAGTTCAGAGGTAATATCCAACACACACAGCTCACACATTGTGCTTCTGTGCTTCATCTCTATGTGTACATCTGTCTGTTTATACATTGCATAGTCTGGAACTATAAACACAAAGCCTTGCAGTCGACTGAATTATGGATGGAATATTTACACAGATCTGACCCTCAGGCGCCAAAGAGCCAAAGAGAAAAACACAGGCAGTTGTAACAGGTGAGAATGAAAAGGAATCGACAAGTGGTGACTAGGACGGAACCAGAAGGTAAAGATAGAGATCCAGGGATGTGATTGACAGTCGGCAGCAGCCAGACCTGACTCCGCTGCTCTGTGAATGCGTCTCTGTGATGTTGAGTGCCCGGCAGCTGAACAGATGAACTGATATGATTTGAGCTCATCCTCCTGGGTGTACAGTCTAAGCCTGTGTGTTAGTGGTGTGTTGTTCTATTGAGCATGTCTACAGCAACATGTGAAACCAATATCTTGATGTCTCCATCAGCCACTACAACATAGGGCTGCAATTTACCACAGAAGAATCAGACTCAGAAGAACAATACTGTAGTTACACATTTATTACATTTAACCTCACCGTCAGCACCTTTCAGAGAGCTCAACTTTAGCAGAACAAACATCAATAAAACCTTTCCGATTTCCTTTTACAATTCACAACCATTGTCATTAACTATTCGATATCACCTAATGATTTAGACAGAATAGGCAATTACAGTTTCTGACTGAACAGTCTGTGAAACAATCCACAATGACATAGACACTGTATTCAATGCTAAACCCTTTGAGAACTTAATATGTAAAAACATTAATAAGTGCTACACAAAGCCGTTGGAATATTGTTGCTATGGTAACAATGTGACGAGGCTTACTTCACTGTTTAGATCTCTCTAAACACACAAGCTTCTTGTTTTTATTTTTCAACTAAATACCACTTTTCTCTAAAAAGTACAGCAAGAGTAAATACAACAACATCCCCCATAGCTTGTATTGTATGTGTTATTAATATTAATTCTGGCAGGAATATAAACAGATACGGCTGCTTGTGTGTTGCTTGCGGCTGAGTGTGTGTATATGTATAGCCTACTCCACACATAGTTTAACACACATGGCACCCAGATCATGCATCAACAGTAATGACGTCCTCATGAACAGCTTACGTAAGAGATGTAGTCTCCGTTCCTTCCTTTGTAAATTCAGTCACGTCCAACTGAAGCTGCAGCCAAACTGAATAATACATCTGTACTTCTCTAGCCAGACCTCCACTGGCATACTTTTTTCTCTCTCTTTCACTCTCCCGCTGTCTCACACGGGCATAAACGCATGTGTTTGAATTTTTCAGTTGATACGAAACCAGTCATCAACAGGTTAACTGATATCTAAGTACAGCAATGGAAAATATGGAAAATATCACTCACTTTGATCATCAGAAGGCACAGCAGTACATTACAGGCAACATGAGTAGTGAGATAATTGATATCTTACCTATCAGGAAGTCTGTAAAGAAAAGCAATTTCTACAATCTTAACACTCTACTGAGGGACAGATGATAGATGGTGCAGTTACAGAGCCTGAGTGCCTGACAGTGCAAAGTGTGGTGGCATGCTAGATGCACAAAGGCATTTTTATTTTTTTTAATTTTTTTTAACTTGACTGCATGTCCTAACTATACAAAGACTGATAGCATGGTCTCTTCACAGGCATTTCCTCATGCTGCAGCAAGCACTAAAAATGGAAAAAGAAATATTTGCTGAGGAAAAGGTGAACAGGAGAAGGAGGTAAGGGAGGAAGAAAGAAAAGAAGGAGGGATGGAAGCACTGGGAGAATAGGCTGCAGCCACCAACACCATATAAAGCCACAGGCAAAAGCAACGGGAAGAAGAGGGTGGGAAGACTTGCTGACATGCAGTCTATAGCCGAGTAGATCACTATTGAGTCATGATTATGAAACAGTTTCAATCTTGCATAGTCGTCATGATGGAAAGATAAGAGTTTCACTATTTTTATTCTATCAGGCCAGTTGAAGTGGAAGCACAAAGTGAAATTGCGAAGTCATTGAACTCATTAGGGCAGCAGCTGCCTCCATCTATAACCCCTTTCTTTTTGCACTTTGTTTTGGTCTGTGCTTGTGCCTCAGGGTGGCAATGACCGAGTTAATGGTTTGAGGTAGGGAGGGGTGGGTAGGAGCTACAGATGCTATGCTCCTCAGTTCAACATTAGGGGTGCACAAGCAGACACACACACACACACACACGTACACACACACACACACACACACACACTCAATCAACCACACCGCTCTGGTCAGGAGCAAAGGGGATCAGGAAGAGATGCTGTCCTACAGGTTTTCTGCAAGTAAACATGCCCTAAACATTAAGACTTATTCTACAGCTGAAACTCACACTCACACACCCGCTCGTGCACTAACACACACATGCTAGAAAGGGGCAGAAGCACACCAGATGCTCTCTAAAAATGGGACAGGAATGAAAGAGAACTTAGTTTGGAGGGGCGGAGAACTATCAGTTCACACAGAATATGAGAGAGAGGGGAAAACAAGACGGGAGTGGGCAGGGGAGACGAGGAGCATCAGCAAATCAAAATAAGGAGGGGTTGCAAACAAACCTTCGGGCTCTGCGCTCTCTTTGTGGACGACTTGCTTCAGCGGGCAGCAGAAGATTTCGTGACACTTAGCACGAAAGGGGGACCCTTTACTCCTTATATCCGCGGAGTGGATGGAGTCCTGCCGTAACATAATGTACTCCTGGGTACCTGGGGCAGCGTCATCCTGGACTGCGGTGGTGCCATAACAGAATGAACTGGGGTTAGAAAGCTCACCACACACAGAAATAAAAGAAAACAACAACAACAGTAAAAACACAATGCAGAAACACGAGCAAATAAAAATACACCCAACATTTACAACAGCAATAGCTTTAAATAACAGTATTAAAAAGAAGATGAGAGAGTGAGGGAGTCAGAGAAGAGTAAGAAAGAAAAGGCAGGCTGAGAGTAAGAACAAAAAACTCACAAAACTAAAATTAAACACAATCAAATAAACAACAAGGGGGGGCTCCTTGAAATATTTCCAGTATTGCTGAAAAGGAGAAGTTAGAACAAAACACAAAAAGAGTAAAAAAGGGGTAAAAAGAAATAAGAACAACTCAATGTTCAGGATTAGTGTTATGGCAGGCTTTTAGCAGGCAGTGAACCAGGAGCTCCCATCTGTACAGGAGTTAGAGTTGTTGTGAGATTGCAAGACAAGCGTGCAGTCTGCTACTGTATATTCTACATCAGTGGTTATGCCCCCCCACCCCCTCACCCTTTTTTACCTCCTATTCACCAGCTTTACTTTATGGAAAAAAGGCAAGCAAATGCAAAGGCATGCACAGGCCCCAAGTCAGATTGCATATGTTGTTGTGGAGAGTGGAGCGGTTGAGTTTGCTTTGATGGAGTCATGCTTACTGTAAATGACAAGCACAGATTCTATAACATCAGAGTAAGTACGTAGGCATTCAGAACTGGGATCCTGTGAAAGGCCCTGTGTTTCTGTGTATTGGATCTACTGCATCTGTCCTCTTCTGGGCACAGGCCCTGCTTGGCTTCGATCATTGACCTATTTTCTCACTGTTGATGGATTAGCTACAACCGAATCAGCCCAAATAAATGGTATCTTCTTTTCCTAATGGATTTGAGTACCATGCCTCTCTCTGACACATTTACTACTTAATGAAAATGACAATAGAGAGGACGATTAATCAGTATCCACGACTGAACTGGTGTAATACTTAATCCCCTCCTCCATGTATGATATGTGACCAACATAGTTGTTTTCAATTTCTAGTTGAACTCAGCTCAACAGAGAAATTATGTCATGAATTGTGTTACAAATTTGCACATGACCTATTTTTTTCTTCACACACACGTCCACTCTTCTTGTTGTATCACCGTGACATTTTTGTACGGTACGTAACATCGTTTATTCTGAAAGCCGAAAAATGAATGGATTACAGTGCTGCCTGAGTTTGTATACAGTCAGGAAACACTAAAGTACTAAATTTAAACTGAAACATTACAACGCCAGACTCCCACATTTTGACTACGCATATTTTTACAGAGTGCACTGAATCACCTTCACACAAACCAGATAAAGCAACGTACAAAAAAGAACTCACTATTTATTTTCCTCATGAATGTCTTACAGCTATTATTCTACCCCAGTGGTTCTCAAACTTTTTACAGCGGAGTACCCTCTGAAATTTACTCTTTTAGTCAAGTACCCCCAGCTCTCGCTTAAGTATTTTATATTGGAAAAATATTTGGCAAAATTTGTTATTGTGCCAAAGGTGTCTGTTTATATTTTCAATTTTTTTTAAACAAATAACATATGTTTAACTGTAATATATAAAAAATAACACATTTTTAAAGTAAAATTTGTGTGCAGAATATAAACTGAAAAGTGCCCTAAATAAATTGGTCATTAATTAATAAATGAACCTTTCATCAACAAAAAATAATTACTTAGCTACTCAAATAAACTCATTTTGAATAATATAAAATACAAATGGTCTTAATACATTACCAAAGCTTAAACAAGATGATTGACTATAAAACTATTATATGAATGTATTTATTGTGTTTTATATTTCAGCATTAATTCACATTATTTATTTTGTATTCAGTACATGATGACTTATTTAATGTATTTTTCCAAAAACATTTCAAGTAACCCCTGGGCTTCTTCCAAGTACCCCTGAGGGTACGCGTACCCCACTTTGGGAACTCTTGTTCTACCCTATTGATTATTGGGTATTCATCAGATCAGTGTATTAGAGAAATTGAAACTTAACCAAGGGCTTTAATTATCTCTTATCTCTAAGGTCAGGGCACAAGCTTCTGAGTCCTCTCTCTGGATCTGCAGACAGTAAGTCGGCAGCTTAAGGTTTGCAAACATATTAGACCTAAACTATCTGCTTCTTCTTTCACTTGCATGCATGCCTTCATTAAGTTTGATGTGTAACTACTTTATTAGTGTATTTATACAGTCTGACCAATCATAGAGACACACTCACTCTAACCTCCGTCATGGACCAGTGACTGAGTTATGATATTTGTACTATAGAAAATTTGTACAAGAAGTGCATTGAGAACCAGATTCTTCAATCTCCTGTACTGAGCAATCTCTGTTCGCTCTCATGAGCTTGTTCTAAAAATGTTTCCTGCATAATACATTCAGAGAGTCTTCTTCGTGTTCCTCTGTCCTCAGTGTGTTTCTACACCTGCTCACACAGAAACTTCCTGATCACCATGTGGGTGCTGTGTTAACAACAGTACACAACAGTAGACTTTTTCCCTGTATTCACAAACCTGATACACTCACTGATGAGAGCACACCAAAGTCAGATATTAAACATTAAACATCAAAATAATAACTATAATTCATTAGGTGTCTAACTATTTTATGTGTTGTGCTCATAAGTTTATATACCCTGACAGAATGCGCATGGATGTTCCAACATGACAATGACCCAAAACACAAGGCCAAGTCGACCTGTCATTGGCTACAGCAGAAAAAAAGTGAAGGTGAAGGAGTGGCCATCACAGTCTCCAACCCTCAATATCACTGATCCACATTGGGGAGGTCTCAAGCATACAGTTCATGAGAGAAAACCCAAAATCTTAAAGGAACTGAAGGTGTTTTACCAAGAAGAATGGGCAGCTTTACCATCTGAGAAAATGAAGTACCTCATCCACAACGACCACAAAAGACTTCAGGCTGTCATTGATGTTAAAAGGGCCAATACAGAGGATTGAGAACTATGTAAACTTTAGATCAGGGTCATTTAGTTAGTTTCTGTTGTCAGTATGATTTAAAAAGACCAAACACATTTTTTTGATAATAAATGGCTTCACCCAACCACCAGCCACGAGTGAAACAAAAGTTTTTGTATTATCATTGATATTCTCTGAAAAATGGCCAAAGAATCACAAATTCTGCTAGGGTATGTAAACTTATGAGCACAACTGTAGGTAGACAGGTAAGAAGAGTAAGCTAAATCACTGGAGTTACAAATATGATATATAACATTTAACATGCATCTTGTAGTTATAGAAATTTTTCAGTTCTCAGACTCTTCAAGCTATTTGCAGTGTAACCTCTTTTGTCATCCTTGTGTGGAAAAGCTGAATAAATCAACTTGAGCAAGAGGGCATTGATGACGATGTCAGATAGACTAAAATAGATGAATGCCAGACACATCTGAGCTATTTATAAAGTACACAGACAAGACAAAGAAAGCACAAGTTGCTGAATGCACTTTCTCTGAATGAAACATGCAAATAAAATGGCAGTTTCTTTAAACATTTTAAATACATAGAATAGTTGAATGGCTCACATACTGACCAGAGTATTTCTTACTGAGTATCTGTTGTGGGGTAGAAACAGAACAAGACACAACTGATAAGCCTTGAAAGTGTGTCCTGGCTTGTTGCGCTGCATAGTATATGTCTTCCAAACTTTCAAGTGTCCACAAACTGGGCCACAAGTCCTGTAGACCGATCCAAACCTGAGTATTCATATGCCAACAAAATCATACCCTCTATCCAACAGGCCGGTCTTTTCTGACATAAACCTCCCTTATGTCTCTGGCCCATATAACACACAGACACTCTGAAAGGCAGAGGATAATCAGGGCTCCACAACCATCGCAATTAATCACGACACGTCCTTGCTCCTCTGGGACTTATCAGTAACTCCGTGCTTCCTTCGGGCTTCTAGGTAACCTGCATCACTTATACCCAGACCTCAGCAGATGGTCCTGAAAACCCCATAGATACTATCAATCGTAACCCCCGAAGCGCCAGTGAAAGTTTAATGCTGCTCAAATGAGGAAATCTATGTTTCCCTTCAATGTTTTGACCCCATCCCCTTCTGTAAAGCCACAGGGATGCTGCTCCTGTACTTGTCCTGTTGACATTTAACCATGCTAAAATAAACTGTATTTTTACCATATCTCTATGTATCTGCAAATAGACCGATTAAAAAGGCATCAGTAGGTAGTAAAAATGTCATTTCTTTAAATATTTCCCGATTGTCTGATCAGTTTGCTTTCTCCGGGCACAAAGACATAGACTGGAAATATCTCGATGTACTTATTGGTGCAAACATGAATTCAGCCTTTCTGTGTTCTGTATATACAGTCAGAAAAAAATGATTAGACCATCAAAAGTCATCAAAACAATGGTTATGCAATCAAGTACTAACTCCTGTGTGTATCATGACTAAAACAGACAGAAAATAAAACATAGAATGTCTAAAAACACTGGTTTTGGCAGTACAATGCCATAGCTATTGATGTAAGAACTTACTTTCGTCACCAATTTTTCATGAAATCTGTAAAACCTAAGTCATAGCCTAAGTATCACGAATCTGTAAGTCAAATTTCCAAAAAATGCCAGAGTGACCTACCAGATCTGTTTTTAAACAAATGGACTATTTATGGTGGAGTACACTTTGAAATTGTTCATCGTGAGGGAAGAGATTCAGTTGAGTAATTACAGAAAGGCTTTGTGATACTTAGGCTATGACTGGGGTTTTACAGATTTCATAAAAAATTGGTGATGAAATCCATACGCGGCTTTAAGTTCTTACATCAATAGCTATGGCATTGTACTGCCAAAAACAGTGGTTTTAGGCATTCCATGTTTTCTTTTCTGTCTGTTTTAGTCACATGATACACACAGCACTTAGTACTTGATTGCATAACCATTGTTTTTGATGACTTTTGATGGTCTAATAATTTTTCCACAACTGTATATAAAGAATACAGAGAGGCTGCATTCATGTTTGTGCCAATAAGTACTTTGAGATTTTTCCAGGCTATATCTTTGTGCCCTTTTAGTGACATGATACACACAGGAGTTAGTACTTGATTGCATAACTTTGTGATACTTAGACTATGACTCAGGTTTTACAGATTTGATAAAAAATTGGTGACGAAAGTCACACGCAGCTTTAAGTGATTTTGATTATTATCGAGAAAACCAAGGAAAATGGCTAGACATCAGCTCTTGAATTAAACTCTTATAAGCTATTTTTTGTTATTATCATTATATTTGTCCAAACAAATGTACCTTTAGTTGTACAACAACTATGAACAAGAAATTGAAGAAAACAAGGGTGGTCTATAATTTTTTCCATGACTCTATTCCACATATCCTCACAATTCTAGCCACTCAGGTTTAAGTTTTGAGCTGAAGTATAAAATGTGAGTATGTCAAACAGAGTGAGAGACTCCACTCTTGAGAACTTCAACAAATGTCTAATTCCAGCCTATGTTGAGGCTGCTAACTGCCAGCTCATCAGAGGCAATAAAAATGAGCAACAGTGGGGATAAGAGCAGGAAAAGGGGAGGAGGTGGGCACCATCTTTTACAGCCTGTCTCCTTCATCCTTGCCTTAGCCTTGATGAAGAGTGTATATTGGGATTGAAGGATGTGAGATGGATGACACAGCAGGGCCTCACCCTCTATCAGACCGGCACTCAGAGTGAGCTGTCACCAAGGTCCATGATAGTCTGTGATCTACAGGCACCACTGTTGCAACACTGGACCTTCAGTGCACTGCAATGGATGTCCTTGCCCCTCTGACAGCGATAAATCTCACACTAAGGAGAAATGGGTGCAAACAGGGGGGAAGGGGGATGAGGTGCATCTTGTTTCAGTTAGTTGCTCATCTATTTAAGGCCTCTATAAATGACAAGGCATGTTCAGATTTTACGGTAACAGCATGGCACATGTACTCCCTTTATGTGCAGTATTTACCTTTCACAGCACAAAGCATGAAATATGCTGTTATCTCGCTGCGTTTATGTTCAAGGGAGGGTATGGCAATGTGACGCAAGAATAGGCTTTATGTGACAAAGCATCTTCAGTGACAATGAGCCTCGCAAATGCCTCCAGCCTCATGTTCAAATAAGGTTCAAGGACGTGTGTAATCAACTGAAATGCTGTCACGTCCAGAGAGATGAACCGCACTTCCATATATGAGATACATTCTCCGCAACTTACCGAAGTCATTTCTTGTATCCATCAAGAAGGTGGAACACATTCATCATGACTTGACAAACGCCGTACTTACAAAATTAGAATCAGAATTAAGCACAGAAACAGGTCTGTAGCCAGAGGTTTGTGTTTCTAAAATTATCCTGGCCTCAATGTGGTTTAACAAGGAGCAGAATCTAGCACATTGTCTTCTGGGATGCCTTTAGTTCAGTGTAGCTCCATCTTAAGAAAGAATAGTTTTATTTGGCTGTAAGTCACCTTGCAGGCAGCAGAGAAAGTAAATGGAGTTGAACTTGAGGTTTTCTTTGAAACGCAGAATGAGCTTGCATTTTTATTCATGCTCTTTCATCCTTCTGAGCTCATTGTTTATCACCTCCTCTCTCTTTCTTTTGTCCCCTTCTCTCTCTCTTGCTCTTTGTTCTTTTTCCTTTTTGTTATAAACATAGACTTACTAGCGTGACAAGATAGCTTGAGACAAAAATTGCAGCTATTTCTAATCAGCTCAGGTTTTGCTAGAAAACGAGTGAGGTGATGATAACAATAAACACTCTAACTGCACTTAATGCAGTGTACGTACTGTATAGTCATATCTTTGATAGTGTCAAATAAGCTGTTTGACATGTTTATTTTTAAAGCAACCTGTACATGCTCCTCTGATGTATCCCAAGCTCTCTCAGAATCTAATTCCATTAGAATAAAAAACTAGGATACATGAAGACCCCAGAAAAAAACATTTCCACAAATGCAGGCAATTACTCAAAGGCCATACACTGTGATCATGGCTAAGTCATGCTATTTGCACGAAAGCATTTTATCAAGTTAAGTCTGCATATAAAGAAGCTATAATTTTCCTCACAAGGCAGTTTCTACCTTATTAATCTAAAAAGAGCTTTGTGTAGTTGTCTCATCTTCATCTCATCTCCCACCCAATTTTTGTCATAAGTGACAGTGTAAACAACACACATAAAAGCAGAGAATGCAGCCTTAAGACATCACTGCAAAGTAACTAAAGCAATTAAAGACGAAGCTAGTCTGTAGGCTGGTTTTTCAGAAACTAAACATTATTCTTGCCAGTGAGGCAAGATGTAGGTAAGCACTGAGTCCAGTCTGCCACACACAGTGTAGGGTAAACCCCCTGTCATCAGAGACTTGATTGGTCAGTTTGATTTTTGAAGGAAATAAGTAGGTGGGTGAGTTCAACAGTAATATCCCCGCCTGCCAATATGTGTCTTTGGAGAATATGATGAATCTGTTGGTGAAGTCAATGATAGACATACTCTGCTCATACAGTATGAGAACATATCGATTCAACATCAAAGAGTGACCTTGCAGCGAGCCCATTTTGTCTTATTCTGACAGCATCCTTAGCCTTGGGGTTAGTAGTATAAGCACATGTGACTCCCACTTGAGTCACATGAGTCATACACAGTATAGCTAATGTGATGCGTATAAGCGTGTGTGTGGTGGTGAGGGGGATGGAGGTGTGGAATACAAAAATACTTAAAAGGCAGCATGAATGTTGGGAATTGCTGTGGAGCATCGAATCACAGTCTGCTATATATTCTTGTGTTTTGTTTCTTTTTTTACATGAAGCAACAGGAAAACCCACGTAAACAGACACAGTGAATACAGACACAAGCAAAAACCCTAATCCTGTTAGTATTAAAATGCACCTCATTAAAAATAGATCCACATTTAAGACCTGGGTCCTGTTTTTTCAGTTGTTTCAGTCATTTGTAATGTATTTTCTTCCTTCACTGAAACAAATGTCAGTATTGGCAGTTGGACCGTCTTTGCTCTTCTCATCCCATTTGAGTTTGGCCACTGGACAGAAATATCTCAGTGAAACCTTTTTACCCTAATTTCTTTTAACATCTAATAGTTTTATAATGGGGCTTTAAATTCCTAGAGTGAACCAGGTTTTGAAAACATGCCAACATAGAGAAAAATCAATAAGGTACAAACTCTTGTACTCTCTCTCCATATCTCTGCTGTTGCACCTGTCTTTCAATTGTTTGAACACTGCCTTTTCTGTGTTTCCTAAACTTAGGGTCTGGGCCAAAAATGGTGCATATTCATTTTTATTATATGACCAATAAGTAGAGTAAATTGTGTAAAATTTCCATGATATGTCATCTAACTCAAGTAGTAAAATACTACTTTTTCAGAGGGAAGTAACTTTACACCACTTTACCTCACATTTGTAACTTTTATTCTTAAATGTGTGGCAGCAGATTTCATGGGGGAAAATAGCAGAATCTGAAAAGTGAGGCCACCTGTCCAGTCCTTCATGACAAACTGTAGAGTAGAGCAGCACAGTCATGTTTAACTGAAACTTAACAGTGATTGGTAATTGCAGCTGTCAATCATGTAACCCTACTTATTTGTGGGAAAACAGCTGAATGGGTAAAACCTTGTTTAACAGGGTACATTGTCAACAGCCCAAAAAGGAGTCAAGAAAAGGGTGTAGAATTCATGTTTCCACTGAGACAACTTTAGCTAAAGTAGTTAAAGCTGAAATGTGAGAGTGGAATCCTTTGAATACAGGTTTGAAGTATTCACTTAAGTATTTATTTTTCTGCATTTCATCCTCCACAGGATGCCAAACCAGGACAAATATTATAAATCCTTATTGTTGCTGTTTGCTTTATTCTGTGATGTTCCAACAGTGGAAAAATTACTTTAAATAAGTGTGATATTATGGCAATTCATACTGAATTTTTCAAAGTTTGTGTCCTTGGGAAACATTAAGCTTGTCTCATTAGTCTTGAACTTTAAACATTTGGGAACCTTTGCTTTAATGTATAACTCTGAGTCTCAGAAGAAGAGTGACTAGTGGTACAGAAAAAAACACACAAAGACAGAAACACACTGACATACAGTCAGTGTTCGAGTTGAGGGGGGATGAAGGAGGATGCCATCCCCCCGAAATACAAACGGTCAAAATCATCCCCCTTCTACAACTGCCATCCCCCCTTTCCATCCCTTATGTCATTTTATCAATGAATGTGGTTTTACTGCTATTTCAACGTTTAGGGTGTTTTGCGCATATTGATTAAAACATTGTAGGTGAGAGGGCACACACACATGCAATAACACAACATGAGTTCCTATTTTATTATTATTATTATTATTCTTTGACAGACGTCAGTAAGTATCATAACGGCATTCGCAGGTGCAATTTCAGCCCTATGGCCAAGTAACCAGGAGGACAAAGCTCTGAAGGACTTCTGGTTTTCAAAAAAGTCAAAGAATAACGTTACAGATAAGTTAAGAGTCAAAAATGTCCGTCATTACTTTTATTAGCCCACAACAGTCATCAAATCGGGAATCTTGTGACATAACAACACAGCTAACGTTTACGTTTGGAGTTTACATTTTCTGTTTTGTTAACTAACGCTAGCTAGCTAACAACTTCAGTAGCACTGACTAACGTTAGGTTTGGCTTGACATTTAGGGGTTGTTTATACGTTGCCATTATCTGGCAAAACAGATTTTTCTCTGCATTTGCGCCTATTGTTTACATGACAATGATGGCCACGCCCCCCAAAAATGAGGGCTTCTTAAAACTCTAGCCAAAGTGGAGATTCACAGGCCGCACACAGAACCTTTGAATAACAGTGTTCTACAGCTCTGGCTGCTCACTATGATAAGGACAGCTTATTGGTCTTTTGTCTTGTATTTTGCGTTGTGATTGGTTAACCGGGCTTAAGCTTCTCGTTACCCCACCTTCTTATGTACGGCTGCATGTAAAAGAAGATTCTTCTCTGAAGGGGGGGGGGCTAAATATGAGACCAGACTGCTCCGCAAAATAGATAACATTAGTTGAGTCCCCCACCCTCTGCATTGTCATCAGCACAAATTATCTGTCCCCATATGATAAAATCCACCATCCCCCTTGATTTTTTTTTACAATTCGAGAACTGCATACAGTAGATACAACAATGTCAAATGACACATAATAGTGTCAAGCACAGTGTACTTATGTAATGACACATGTTCATGGTGCTCTGTGCTGTACTGTAGGTCACGCTGAAAGACAGACCACAACCAATGTAAATGAGCATCATACACACACACATATGACCCTCTGAAATGTTGTCATGCACACAACCTCCACTATTCCCGGAGATTTGAATGTTTCATGGATATCGTGTCAACAGACAGGGATCAAACACACACTCCTGCTAAGTCGGATTAATGCTAAGGATCCCTTTTACGGCAATTAACAGATAACAAGAGTAAATAGGATTCTAAAGCATATACTACTGCCTGCCGATCATTAGGCCTTTGAGATCAGGAAGACTGAAACATTGTGGGAGGAGGTTCAAGTGTAATAGGATCAACAAAGCCTGAGTAGTAAGTGACACCAAGTAGCTTATGGTATATCGTATGTCAAATCCTCTTCGAACTCACATATGATTCATATGTGTTCTGCTGACAGCGACTCTACACCCGCTGTCGGATGTCACACAATAAGGTTGCATGAATGGTCACGTCAATCTCCCTGTGGTTTCCCTCAGTTAAAAATATGTTTTATGAGGTATGATTCATTTCCAGTCAAGGATTCTAGTAGTAAACATCTGTCTTCCTTTAAGACGATTAGCACAGTGCTGAATGCCACCTCCACAAAAATGTCATAAACATAGAACTGAACACCAGGGTTTCACTCACTGGTGTTCCTGGTTCAAAGTGTACGGTCAGATAACAGCAAAAGTAACACGACACCACCCACATGTGCTACATACTGTAAGGAGCACATAATGTACAGAATGAGCAAGAATTCACTGCTGTCAACACAGTTCACTCAAAAGGTCAAAGCATATAAAAAAATGCAGATATTTAATAGAGCATGTTTATCATTTAGAGCCCATTAAGCTTAATTAATGCATTTAATTTACTGTAAATTAATACTGACAGCCAGTTCATGTATGCAAACATTCTACAGTTCAGTATAAAATACTAAATATCAGAAGTCTACAAATCTCCACTATGATACGACAAGACTGCAACAATAACTTTGAACTTTTAGGTAACGTACTGTCATTTGTTCAGAGAGATGACAGTGCAGCTACGGTGAACACTTGCAGTATATTGGTTGCACTATGTTAAAAAAAAATGCCGTTCAGTCATAAATCTTATATGAGCTGAGGAATAATGGTTAAAACATGTCAGGCAAGAAAGTCTGTTGAAATATGTTTAATAAAACCGGATTCTGCACACTTATCTAAGAGGAACAAAGGTAGGAAGAAACTGTTCACTTTATTTTTTTTTCCATAAAAAAGCCCACTCTGCATTGCAGTAATATATTCACTTAGTTTGCTAAAGTCACAAGTGTGTCCTTCATTGGCACAGTAGGTATAAATGCTCAACCGGAAAAAAAATGAAATCGTAAATGCTCTGTGCCAGCAGAATGCCGTCTAGCGGGTTGTGTAACAGCAGGTAATCTCAGTGTGAGACCTGCTGCACGGAGACGGCGAGACAGAAAGTCCGAGCTGCAGGATCATTAATCCCATCAGATAAGTCTGTAACATATCAGCTGTAAACCAGCTGCAGAATTCACTCAAAACTCCAAGATGTGCTCGGGGAAGGCGTACTGAGACTGGATACTGTCTATTACCAATTAATATATGCATTAAATTGTAGTATAAATATGCAGAGTAAACACAGTTTCTGCTGGGTGTTAAGCAGGGGCAGCACTGACTGTACTGAGCCTCCTCTGTTCTGCCACTGCACTTACTGATGTCTCAATGCATGGCTGACTAAGTGCACAGGCCCACAGAGCATCCATCCATCTCTATAAGTTAATGTGGGGTCATCAGGCCCTGGCTCAGTGCTTGCTAACACCTCAGCTCTGACAGAAACTCAACACCTGAATCATCTGTCTTTTCACACTATTATTCTCTACCTTGGCATCTTCCGTTTAAAGATCTGAGTCACATTGGTTAAGGCACCGTTTGGTTTCCATTTGCATAATGGCTACAAAGCACCTTTAATTAAGACATACAACAATGGAGACATTAAAGAGCACCACGGTTCAAAACACTGAGCAGATGAGTAATGCATTGCAAACACCATGTTATCATATCAACATATAGTTTTCACCAGTTATGACAAGAAGGTCTTTAACCCATAAACACCCAGTGCTACTTTTGTGGTAGTTCCCAAATAATTTCTCCCTAGATTTCACCTTTTTTAAGTGATTTATCAAAATTTATTATATATTATCCTCTGTATTTTGCGTATTTTCCAATATTTAATTTACTGATCATATAGATGTTCATAAAAGCTCTGATTAAAGTTGAGGGTTATTATATCAGAAACAGAGAAAACTGAAGAAAAAGTGATTTTCTCAGCAAATATATCATTAACTGAACATAAAACAAGTTTCTCCATCCACTGTCAGTAATCAAACTCCATGGGTTTTACTGGTGAATCAATGTTGTAGAAGATGACGCTGTTTCCACATTCACTACGGAACCTCTGAGCATCCAAATGGGTCATATCTGATGACCATGAAAAGATGACAAACTGCATTTTGCACCAATTATTTACATGTATTGATAGGATTAGTGGATTAGCAGTTATTAAACATTTTATATCAGTCTTTACGGGTTAATAATTATCACGTAATCACCTCATTTTCTGCAATTGTCAAAACTGTTTACATTCTGTATCAAACAACTGGATGAAACCAACAAAAATGGCTCCATCCCTATCTCTATATTTTCCAGTTTAAGGTTTGACTGATGCCCTTTTCATGATGTCCAATCATTGCGTTTCATTAATTTTGCCATGGTTTAACGGCACATATACAGAGACTTCACAATTTTTTTTTCTCAAGACGCTTATCCTCTATCATTCAAGCAACCACATTTCAATTAGCATCTAATGTTTATAGAGACAATAGCAAGGACGGAAGGACTGGATTTAGTACGGAAGTATTGTGATGCATTTGTTCTGCAGGTTTTTAATACAAATACAACTGTTTCCTTTATAAATACATCATGGATTTAGCTACAAAAACACATTCTGGTTTCAAGCCAAATATAAAATAAGGACCTACTACTTTGCACGAGGGAAAAAAAAATCATCAATTACATTTATGACAATTAATCCTCGACTTATATTTCATGATTGTGACAGCCACAAGTGACAAATCTTTTTATTAATTACTTTACCAACAAAATCTCCTTGATCCAAGCCTCTTTGCCAAGAACACAGTCTTTGGCTGAGCAGAGATGGAGGATGGTATCTTCCTGTGGCCTCTGCCAACCAGATCAGATCCCAGATGGGCATCAAAACCACACACACTGCCCTGCCTGTTCATTACTGGAGGAAAGGTAGCAGAGGGAGAGGAGGTGGAGAAGGAAAGAGGAGGAGTGAAGGCATGTGTACAGTTTCAAAGAACAGGAGTATGAGGTGGAGCGCAGAAAAAGAGGGTGACCTTATAATGTTAGTGTGAGTGTCAGCACGGCAGAGATTTTACTGGATGTTTATAAAAGATTGTGGCAATCTGAAAAACTGTGCAGTCTTGCCATCTTTTAGATTAACGTTTATAGAGACAATAGCAAGGACGGAAGGACTGGATTTAGTATGGAAGTATTGTGATGCATTTGTTCTGCAGGTTTTTAATACAAATACAACTGTTTCCTTTATATATACTTGTTTATTCCATTACAGTGGATAAAGGTTTTTTAAAATCAATGTGAAAGGTTTTATGTTTGTTTGTTTGTTTTTTTAAATTGAACATTCAGCATTATTTTTTTTTTTAATAGTTGTGGTTACTTCTAAATAATTACAAAATATGATATTATTTGTCTGCATTTACATTGTTGTTGCATGCTCAGTGAAACATTTCCACACATAAATTACTTGATTATAATGTTGCCAATGTCACTTTGTTATTAATCTTTGCTGTGTCTTGCAGATAAAACCACCAATACAGCCTAAACAAGCTAGTATTTAAAAAGCACTTAATGAAAATTGGGATTGGCACACTGTTAAAAGAAAAAGCCAAAATAACAAGCATTGTGTACAGAGTGATTGTGATGTGATTGTTGATTGGTACAAGGGAATATGATCCTTCCACAGCCACAAAGACACATAAAGCTGCTGCAACTATTAATAGTGGTGCTTAAGATGGATAAACATTGTTCCACATACACTCACAAACTTAAATCCATCACAATTTCTTGAGCAAATGAGAGAAACAAGGCTATTTTAAAGTATTATGTAATGTTCTGGACATGTATAAAGGCTGGAAGACATTACTCTGTGCAGATAAAATACATGTATTGTCTCACCAGTTTACAGCAGATATATGAAAATCTACACAAAAATTGCAAGAGAAGTGGACTTCCCCAAAGAAAACTGACCACAAGAGGATAAAACAACTCCTTGCAAGATAACCTAAGTAAATTAAATAAAAAACTCCACTAAGAAAACAAGATCATTCCTGTATAATGTCTAACCCCTGTGCTGTACTAACAACTGGTATCTGCTGAATAAACTGTCAATTTCAGTTGACCCAAGAGTCCCAACTAGCTTGGCCTTGATGCAGGATTACATAAAGGATTCAAATCCAGGCATTCAGGGAGAGGAGATTTAGGAACAGCAAACGCCAACGCTATCTGAATCATCAAATATATGGGATTAGTGTTTGATGGCTCAGTTTCCTGATTATGCATTTTAAGAGGGACAAAATCCACATACACACATCCCTTTGATGTTCCGCTTGTGTCAAGTTGGGAAACATCCAGGCTTTTGTTACGCTTTATGATGTGAGCCACAGTGCAGGGAGCGTAAAACAAAACAGATAAAAAAAAGAGAGAGAGAGAGAACCAAGTTATTTTTCTCCGTCTTGGCTCTGAGGTGAGGTGAACTGGAACAAATAAGGTTATCCAGAACAACAATCCTTGTTGGAGAGAATGTGAATCACCATTTAGACAAATCTGATTTCACTTCTCCCATCCACCACGTTTTACACGCATGTGCAGTTACTTTGTGATTTAAGGTTTTTCGCTTATTTTATTACACATATGACCCCAATACAAAAACGGTAGCATTCTGCAATTTTAGGAGTAAGGATTTATATAATGTAAATATATTGAATAAACTTACATTCAGCTTGAATATCTATTTCAAACACAAACAGAAAACAGTACAAATGCAGTTAATCTAACCCAGGGAATCTACATAAATGGATTTGTGGTCTACTTTCAGAACTATGACAACACTGGTAGAAATAATCATACATTAATCTTCTACAATAACGTAGAATGACCTCTGTTGTAACCTATGACACTGTGTAAAGGTAACTGGAGTTCAGTGCACTAGATTTTTTTTCTGAATAAACCAGAGTACATTACAGTCCCCATTGTCATTGCAGTGCACTATTCAAAATATGAACTGAAAAACATTTTCAAGTCCAGTGGTCTGTCACCCAGCGGATCCTGTTCACTCGCAGCTGTTCTTCACTCTGAACATTTCCTACCGCATCAGCCAAGTCATCCCAGCTGTTAAACTATCATGTGCTCAACACACTTTCCAAGGCGTATGCATCACCTCCCGAAACAGAAAACCAGGACAATGAAGGGTAGCATTCACTGAAAGTAACACCGAAAGAGTTCTCCACATTTTCCAGAGGTTTGAGGTGCATAAGAACAGGGTGATATAACTGACTGTATCAGCCACTGTGACACCTCCCTAACACTCCTCTCTGCTGGACCTGGATCAGCACTGAGTCCTCTTTATACTCCCTGTGTGAGTGCTTCAGACTGCTGAGCTCAATGGACATCCAGACCCATGATGGTCCTCTGGTTGACCATGTTGTGCTCAGATGTCAGCTTTTGGGTGTGATTTTCGTTTGTACCTAACTGTTTTTGCCCAGTGGCAGCTTCGAACAACTTCCTCTGACTTTTTTATGACTTTTATACACATGAATCTTTCAGCGGCCACGTTCATAGAAAAAGGTCTCATTTTGTCATCCTGTCAAAATAATACACAACCTCAGAGAACAGTCCGACAGCACTGTGAATACTACTTGTTCTGTGTGCCCTGTCAGTTTGAGTAAATCAAACCAAGCTGTACAACGTAACACCACCTACGTCACCACACAACAACACTGACTACAGTGTCCACCCTGCTGTTTATCGTGAGGTACTGGGCTTCTCGTTTTTATCATGTTTCACAGAGCAGACTCACACACACGCACACTCCTGTGAGCAACATGACTTTGCTTATACAACAAATATTATAGTCCACACTGTTATTTATGTAGGCGTGCTTGTCTGGGGCTGAGTCCATCTGCCCGTGGGACCTCTGGGCATCTGGGGACTGTGCATGCGTGTGATTATGTGTGTACGTGGGCACATGGGCATACACATGCACAGTATATACACTTATATAGTGTGCACAGAGCCACAATCAAGATGTCACACTGCAGTTTATAATTATCATAACTAAACAATGAACTGTGAAAATTAACAGCACAGCATGCAACACTTGTGTACTCTTATTAGATGTTTGTGTCGGAGTCTATGCTGTGCTTTGAGCTGGTTGTTGTTATTTGCAAACTCTGTGTCTGTATATAGGCATCTGAAATAGTCGGGGAAGGCTCTCATTAGCTCATCAGCTGATATGCTATGAGCTATTGTGAAGGTACTAGCTCCTTTCACACAGCACTTTTTATGACAGGAATATTTCACCTTTACTCCGGAACAATGTCTGTGTAAACGAAATGGTGAGATCATTTGGTCCCACCTTTATCGTGGCTTTGTAATGCCTCTGGAGGTAGTAACAGAGCCGTGATGAAGGTGAGATCATGAACTCTATGTAAAAGGAACACCTCTCATTCCACAACCAAGGTGTGACGTTTTGATAACGTAGTGTGTGTGGGACCCTCACGCCGGGAGGATTTAAAAATGAGTGCGGGCCATGTACAGTGAACAAACATATCAACGCGACCAGAAAGATGACGAACTGGAGAGACACTGAGATACATGAGCTGTTGTCACTTCGGGCGGAGGACTCTATCCATGCTAACATTTGTGGAATGGTGAAAGATGCGCCGGCTCTTGAGAGGTTAGCAACACCACAATGCTCAGGGTATTTCCAACATGCAAGTTATACGTCACGTTATACGCAGCATCACCGCCCCTTTGATTCCAGAACGCAGGTCCGCTGTGTAAAAGTCCAGCCTGTCTCACCTCTGTTACTCCTTTGGCTTGGCTGTGTAAACCGGCTAATGGTGGAAAAAAGGTGGGATCACCATCTCACCTGTTTTCCCGTATCTCTGTGTAAAAGTGGCTACTGTGTCCGGTGACATCTTCATTGTCATTGTTGTTGTCATCGTCATCTTCATTAGCAATTTCTTAAATCATCTTCTCTGACAAAACTGCTGGGTGGATTCCTTTCAAATTTTATATATCATTTCTTTGGTACAATGTCTACAAAACCTGTTCACAGTTTTGAGATGTTTAGATTTTTTGATGAATTTTTCAAATCTTTGAAAAATTTGCCTTTACTTATAATGGGCTATTTTTTTTAATGGTTTATAACATGGAAATGGTTAGAGATATCAATAGTTATAATATCAATAGTTACTACTGAGTACTGATTGGAAGTCATATATGGACTTTCATTCTGGCTCATGACCTTTGACCATGAGTGACCTTGAGGGGTCAATCTCAATTTCACCAATGTCTAGATTTCAACAGTCTTCTCTGAAAATACTGATAGGATTCAATTACATTTTTATCTAGCTTTCTTGGGACATAGTCTACAAAGTTGGTTCACAGTTTTGAGAAATTTTGATTTTTTGGTGGATTTCTGAAATATTAAAAATTGCAGACTGCAGGCAAATGTGGACCAAATCTGATTTTTTTGCCCATATGTGACCTGTATCCAATCTGTTAAAGAGAGTCTGAACAGCACAAATCCGATTTTTTAAAATCCAACCCAGGCCACTTTCATATGTGGTCCTAAATTCGACACGTATCTGATATTTTGCAATGCGACTTCAGTCTGAACAGCCAGGTCGCATTTATCCAACCTTTATGTCATTGAAATGTCGCAATTCTGCACCAAGACAAGGTGCCTCCATATTTACTACTGCAAATGCAGTGCGTGCCAGCGTGGTCACGTATTACACCAGGACCTCTTTTGCACATGCGGGTCACTTCAGGGTCGCATTCAGTTCATACTCAAAACTGATAGAAGTCACATTTAATGCGTTATATGAACGAGCAAACAAACAAATCGAATTTCGCCAAGAAATCCGAATTGTGCATTAAGACCTGCTGTCTGAACATAGTGTAAGTCTGAATAGGCTCACGCATCTTTGACAGAGTTTATTTTGTTTCATCTGCTTTTTTTCACCATAAAAGCTGCAGTGCCCATATTAAAAAGTCACACCTGTTGTTCCTGCACAGAGACATGATGTAAGAACAAAACACATATAGCGCACAGAATACAACCTTTTAAAAACTGTTACTGTTCAAGTACCAATACTAAAGACATGAGGTTTACAACTATTTTAATGGCATGATTTTGCAGTACTAATATCATTATACTCTGCAACAATACCTACACCTTAGTAAAACTCCATGGGAATGTGTGGAATACGGGTGCAGTACACGCTTCCTCCGCTTGACAGCTGTGTTACAGAGGTGACAGGCCAACAGGTCTGTGTGTGTGTTTTTCACCCAGAGTGTTTTCCCTCAGGCAGAACTGCACAACACTATGGGTACTGTAGTAAGTTTGAAGAGCAGAATGAACTGGGGCTACTTTGTTTTTGTATTAATCCAACTGAAGATGCTGTCATTGGCTGGAGTTAAAAACTCGCTGACCTAGGTCGACACCCTAACACATTTAGAAAATACAAGCAGAGGGAGGGATCTCTGTGGTTAAATAGACCACCATGCATTTCTAGAGGATTATTTATTTATTTATTAAAAAAGTTATTTTCGTATTATTACTGATTCTGTCACATACTGAAGTGTCACGTGTTTTAGCTTAAAATAGCCTTTTATAATGAGACTGGAGGAAGAAGGATGTAATAATAGCCACCAACAAAGTCATTCATTTTCTGAACCACTTAGTCCTCATGAGGGTCACGGGGGTGCTGGATCTTACCTTGCCTGTGGGTGAAGGTGGTGTACACCCTGTACAGTTCATCACAGGACTGACATGTACAGGTGGACAACCATGGATGATTTAGATTGATCAATTACCCTAATAAGATGCATGCCTTTGGAGGGTGGGAAGACGCTGGAATAACTGGAGAGAACCCAAACAGACATATGGGTAGAACATGCAAACTCCATGCAGAAAGGCCCAAACTGGGTAGCGCTGGAATCAGATCCAGGACCCACTTGCTATGAGGCGACATTGACACCGCATTACCATTAAAGTTGCAGTGATGGTAGATATGTGAACAGGACAAAACCAAGTATTATTTTACAAATTTAGGAAGTAATTCTATTTATAACTAATTAATTTTATGTATTTCTAGAAGAACACTGTGACTTATAACAGTTTGTGGTCTCACCCTAACACTAACGGGGCTTAATATTCAGGGATGTGCAATATTCCCTTTTTTGTGGCTTCTTGTGTGAGCCCATGGTTGGAACTAATGTATCCTATTTCCGTTGAAAAAGTGTGTGTTTGGCTGTGTTTAACCTGTCTAAGCCCATGACTCCCTTTGAGACATGTAGACTGCTGTGGTGTTATCCTGTTATCCCATGTGGCACTATCCCTGATTTGACACTAATTCACCACAGCAAACACTGTCCAAACAAATGTGAACACAAGCCCATGCAACAACAACTTCAGGGCAAGGATCTTACTTCTTTACTTATATTTGGCTCCAGTTAATAGCTCTAGATGTTAATTGATTTCTTGTCCCTCTTGAATTAATTTGGAAAAACAACCACATGAATGAAATAATCCCTTTAAAGGGCACACATACACACAACAACTGCTTTCACACAAGCATGGCTCCACAATTGTAATAGACCTAAATTCATGCAACATAAAAACAGAACTTAATACTTCATTTGAAAAGAAAATGCTCAAATTCACAACACTGTCATTTGGGAAATAAACCTTTAAAGTAATAAACGTTTGGACTGAAGGACTGTGAGATGAATAAAATATTTCTCCAAAGAGCAGCAGAATCTGTACCAGGTCGCTTCCCTTTTGTTTCTCCGGTGTGTTTCCTTGTGTGTGTGTGTGTGTGTGTGTGTGTGTGTGTGTGTGTGTGTGTGTGTGTGTGTGTGTGTGTGTGTGTGTGTGTATGAACAAGTATTAGCTGATGCTACCAGCATTTTATGACTACACAGAACCCATTACACAGTTGAGGAGGGTGAGAGGAGGGAGTGTAGGATTTAGCTCTACAGCAAGAGATGAATTATGCAGTCGGGCCATCCAGACATGTAGCTGTGTATCTTTTATAAATGCCTTACAGACGCAAAGAGGAAAGTTTAGCTAACATTTCCTCTCACCACTCACTGCTTCACAACCAGAGAGCGAGACAGAAAGAAAAGGAAAATATTAGGGAGGAGGATATCACAGCAGAAGCTTCCAGCACAACCCATGATAAAAACTGACATCCAAGAGCAATGCAGCAAATATTTCATTCCATCCTTCATACGCAGGCGCTGCACTTGAAGGATTTCAAATGATACATGAAGTGGAGTTCTACCGTCCTCACACTTTGATCCCATGTGAGGGTTTTACAAGAATCACACTCAGGCATGAGCATAAATAGGGCAAGGGGTACCATCTGTGCAAACTTGAGATGGATGAAGGGATCAACATGTTAAGCCCTGCAGATGGTGACCAATCAAAAACATAAGTGCTGTAAGTGGCCACTCATTTTTTGGAGCATTACACCCTGTTATTTCACTTAAAAGTGCTCCAAAGTGAACCAGACACTGTGCACATTCTGTATATAGAAGCAGGTGTCTTTGTGCGTGCCTGCCAGTAAGTGTAAGTGAAATAGAGTGAGACACAAAATGAGAGAGCGCATGCGTGAGTCCAACACTGAGTGAAGCTCCAGGCTAGGTTTACTATCTGCTGTTTACAGAGAGCCTGATCAGAGGGATTACAATTACACAGGAACTGCTTAAGACAGCTGCTTTACTCAGCGTTATCAAACCACCCACGCTCGCCATACGCTGACACCAGACAACATACACACAACAAGTGGCAAATGAAAATCTACACCCTTCCCGGTATTTACAAGCATTTGTAGCTAGCAACAGGTGACTAACCAGGGTGCTGGTAGGTTTACTGACAACATTCTCCTCAGAATATTAGAGCAGACATTTTTAACAAGTGAAATGAACCATGGCTGTAAACACAATATAAAATCATTTTTTAGACACTTATAATAGACTGTCTATGACTGGAGACAATGTAGGCTAAAAGATTGTAGTTTCCAGAAAATGTCTAGCTATTCAGTTAGGCCTTATTGTATAGTCAGTCATTCATCTTCTGAGCTGCTTTATCCTTGAGAGGGTCACGGGAGTGCTGGAACCTATCCCAGCTACCATTGGGCAAAGGTGGGGTACACCCTGGACATGTTACCAGTTCATCGCTGGGCCGACATATAGAAACAAACAACCAGTCACTCTCACATTCACATCTATGGGCAATTTAGATTCACCAGTTAACCTATTAGTGCATGCCTTTGGATGGTAGGAGGAAGTACACAGAGAAAACTCACGCAAACATGGGGAGAACATGACAACTCCACACAGAAAGATCTTGGTGTTGGAATCAAACCCAGGACCTTCTTGCTGTGGCAGTGCTATCTACTGCACCACCTGTACCTGGCGGCCATGGCTCAGGGGGTAGAGCAGGTCATCCAATAACCGCGGTTCAAATCCCGCTCTGTCCTAGTCATTTGCTGTTGTGTCCTTGGGCAAGACACTTCACCCTCCTTGCCTCCAGTGTCGCTACTCACACTGGTGTATGAATGCGTATGAATGTTCAGTGGTCGGAGGGGCTGTAGGCGCACGGGTGAATTGGCAGCCATGCTTCCCTCAGCCTGCCCCAAGGTAGCAGTAGCTACAAATGTAGTGTACCACCACCACAGTGTGAATGTGTGAGTGAATGAATAATGGATCCACTGTACACACTTTGAGTATGCATTCATTGAAAAGCACTATATGAATCTAATCCATTATTATTATTATTATTATTATTATTATTATTATTATTATTATAGTTATTATTATTATTATTATTATTATTATTATTATTATTATTATTATTACCTGCACCTACTGTATGGAATAGAATGTCTCAAAATGGAATACATTTAAAGGAGACCTCAGAGGGAGAAATATAGCAATATGCATGGCAAATGATCTTGAACTTTAATAGGTACTTAATGATGGTAGTTAGGGATGCATCAATACCACTTTTTTCCAGACCGAGTACGAGTACAAGTACTTACATTTGAGTACTTGCCGATACCGAGTACCGATATGAGTACTTAATAATCCCATTTCAGTTCTTAGTTCCTTTTGTAAATGTGCTTTATTGTCGCTGTCATTAGTCTGACTGTAACAAGGTGCTGCTACTGACATTTAATGTGTTGGAATTAGCATTTCTCAATTAATCCACCAGGGGGCGCCGCTCTGAATTAACCATACTGGACAAATACCATGAAGAAAAGTAAAGTTTTTTGAGAAGAAGAAGAAGAAAGTCAGTAATAACAAACAGGGAGATGACAGAGGTAACACTAATGTGATACTAATATTGTAGCGTTTTCGCCAGTAAGGTTAAAAAGCGAAGCTTCAGCAGGTAGAGAAAAGATAAATGAGTGATAAGTTTCATTTTCACTTCTGATAGCAGCGGTCCGCACCGCTGCATACCCCCCCACCCCCCCGGCCAAGCCCTGGGTAGCTGTCATAAATCTGTCAGTAGTTTTTCACTAACACACACAGTCGCTCTTTGAACAGATCCTTGACCTCCACGGTTCCTGGTGGTATTCTCTGTCTGGGTACGCATCTGCCAGCACCTGGAAAACGGATGGAACGTACGCAGAGGATGGACAGAACACTGCGTCCGTATCTGTCTGTGTCTTTAACGTTACTTGCAGCCAGCGTTACTTTTATCATTGTCATTTATTTTGAAAAATCACCACACTCCTCACACTCCCCATACATTATTCCACCGCCGCGTACGTGCTGCACTGAACTGTGAATGTCACACAGCCGGAAGTGGTATCTGTGCATTTGTATCTGATATCTTTCATGAGTACAAATATGAGTACACACACTGAGTATCGGAGCCGATGCCCGATACTCGTATCGGAATCGGTGCATCCCTAATGGTAGTGGTTTTTGATGTGTCACATTCACCCGTTTGCAAACACGCAAACACTCACACACCACTGAAACAGTCAATGGGAGAAAGTCAGGATTCAGTATCTCACTCAAAGACACTTAAGCATGTGGACAAGGGTCAGCGATCAAACCACCAACCTTCCACAACCTGCTCTATGTGTTGAGCTACAGCCAACAACAAAAAAGCAAAGAAGTTATGCATCTTAGGTGTTTTCTATTTTTTTTTTTAAATCTGATCTTTCAGCCATTTCTGTAAAGAGGGAAATATTAATGAGTAATTTTTGCAGTCACACACAGGTAGTGATACCCCGTTTTAGGATTCTATATCCCAAGCTAACCTGCCAAGTACTTTTTGCATGATTGAGCCTGTTTTCCAGAAACCATGGTCCTTCATGCTCTGTGTTGTTAGCTAACATTAGGATATTTTCAGGCACTGAACAATATAATAGGAATGTTCTGGTTACATTATCTTCATTTGTATTCCTGGAAATCAGTGTCTGTTGCTCGTTACTATGATATGACAAACACTGTAATTAAACAAAATATTTAAGAGAAAATGAGGAAGTGCACAGTTGCAAAATGGAGTGTGGTTGACATTTAGCTGCCCCCCTCTTTACAGAAGTGGCTGAAAGATCCCATTTTTAAGATGAAACAACTGAGATGTACCACTTATGTACAGAGCATGTTATTATATTTCTCACTTTGCTTTTTTAAAACTAAAAAACAAGCAACTTGAGTGTTAATTTTTTCACTGCTCTGTAGCTTACTGAGCTCATGAACTGACTTAACTCTAAGCAGTTAGTGTAAATATTCATTGTATATTTTACTGGCATCTGGCCCGTTTGGACGACACTAAAAATCCAAAAGATCCTCTTTAAAATCCGTGTTTTAGGTTTAGTCCTTAGTGGACTTTTTGGTTAAGGCAATAATAACACTTGCCTACACTCAAATATTGTCAATGATGGAAACAATGGATGCCACCCACCATAAAAAAGAAAAGAAGAGGACAAAGTGTGTCTTGAGCTAATGTAGAAACAGTGGAGGCGACCCTCTCCCTCTGTGGATATGAACAGCTCACTCCATGATTAAGAAAATACAATGATTGTTAATTTCATGGGATTATACGCTAATTAAATTATTTTTAATTCACTCATTTTCCATAACTGTTCCACCACCTGTATGATCACAAGTGAAAACATAATTATTTTATTCCATTTCTGAAATTTGATCCTCCAAACACTCAATCACTCAACCTGTAGTCTTCCCTTAACATTTATATAAATTTCTAATAATATAATAAACAATTAAGCATTTACTATATAAAAAACATAAATTTAATCACGTAAAAATGTATAGTTCCACTTTTATGTGGTCGGGTACAGAGGCACAGAAAATGTCATAGGTGTTATCTGTATGTGACAGGAGTTCAGGCTGATAAAATAATAAAGCATTTTAAAATGAAACCACATTTGGGGTATCAGGTGTCCCCAGCAAGTGAACAAAAAAAGAAACGCCAAAATGTTTACTGATATCATGTGAGAGTGAGGGGCAACTACAGAGGGGGTCAGCGCGAGTGAAGGAAAGGACCAGTTGTTGATGATCCCCGTGGTAAAATGGCTCTGTAACCGAAACCCCCTGGTTATCCTGTCACACGAGATTCAAAAACAGTCTATGCTGTTAAGGGCAAGGGAACAGGTGAAGCACCAGGGTGAGGTTTAGCTTTAGTTAGGGCTGGGCGATATGGAAAAACATCATATCACGATAATGTCAGACGATATCGATATGTGTCACAATATAAATCAAATCATTATTTTTGTCAAACTTAAATTTTCCGTTACTTATAAGTTAGTTGTGATGACATCAGAAGGTTATTTTTGATTTAAATATAATTTCTTTTCTGTCAGAGGTTGAACATGACAGATGGGCTGAAGAACATTATACAACTGTATCAGATAAATAAAACAGGTACATATATTTAAAAGTCTGACCAGCAGGCAAAAGCTTTCAAGTTTTAGAAGAGAACACAAACAAAACAGACCATCTTTATGAAACAATGCTGGGGATATATACGTAGAGGTGCGTTCCATAACTGCCGTAGCTACCATAACTGGCATAAAACGAAAAGTGAAACGTAACAGGCTTAGAATGTCCGACTCCCAGCTTCTATGCCTCTGTTTTACGCCAGAACTGAAACGGTTCGCACACTACTTTTGGGTCAAAACACGGTAGTTGAAATCTCTCTGACGGGACATTTTCGAGACAATCTGACAGATTAGTGTTGCTAAATGATCCACATTTTTGCTTTTAAATTCATTTTTGCTTTAGTTGGACCATAAGGGATTATCCAAAACAAGGAGCTACTTTATACTGAAATAAATGTTGGAATGGCAATCAATTAAAGTTCGCTCTCTGACGGGACATTACTGTGTTTTGACCCTTTTCAGTAACCCGATCGACCGAGTTCTCTGTCAAATTTTCTCCAGAGGGAAGACTCATTATCTCTCGCTGCAGCCCAAACATTAATGTGTGTGCTGCCGCTGCTCTTACGCCTGTGTTGTGTGCATCAACCTAACTTTGACGTGGCTCTAGCGTGATTGGTTCGGTGCGGTGCTACTTAATTACGATTGGCTGTTCTTACATCTGTCAAAACATGGACAAATGAATTGTACTGAAATTGTATCGAGCATGTCTCATATTTCTATCAAGGAAAAGTTATTTCGCAGCATAGATTGTTATCATTTTATCACCAAGCCCTAGCATTAATTAATTAATTTATTTTTTTACATGATTAAAAAAAATGAATTTACAGATTGATTGATTTATCCATTCATCTCAGCCGGCAGTGAATATCCATCCTCTTCCACCTGCATAAAAAGATTGCTGTGTTCTTCCCTCATTAATGGTTCCACAGCTGTTTGGGTGCGTGTGTTTGTGTTTGAACAGCCAACACTGATGAGCAGGAGCCAAGGCCACTAAACACTAAACTGCTTCACAATGTTTCAGATAATTACCATGACAACAGCCACGGGTTGTATGACAAAAAAAAAAAAGGATAGAATGGTTGGAATAGAAACACTGCAGTACAGGAAATCTATCAAATGAGGCAGTTTTTCTCCTGGGATGTAAGCTATTAGTATGGTCAATACCTATGTAATGAGGAGCAATTGTAGCAATTAAGCATTAATTGCTGCGTCATAGTTATCTGCCCTCGTGCCAACATCGTCAAGCACATTGTGAGTGGGTTTCACCTGCCGATTAGTGTCGAGATCAATTCTCATCAAAAGGCAGTCACTCATTATTCAAATACAGCAGGTGAATTAGTATGTTTGTCAGGATTTACATGATGTCAAGTGCGTCTGTTTGGGTTTTTACAACTAGCTTGAATTAACATACACCAAAGGAAATCACTGACATTATCAGAAAAAAAGACAATTGTGTATCACTCCCCAGGTGGAGACGTTCTTGTCAACCACACTATGGTATGTTAAATATTTGATGGCCATATATGTGCAGCAAAGGGCTATTTGTAGCAAGAGGGGCTGGTTTTGATTCACTCACTGTAAACTGCACCACACTGCATGCATTTTTCAGTCAATATACAGATATTGCAGCAGAAGTTCTTTTTTTTTTTCCCTTCATAAATGTTTAAAATTCATAAAAAGCTCAATAGACCACCCATGATAGCACAAAAAAAAAAACATTCCTGAAAATACTGATGTGCATACAGACATTGAATTATTACTGTTTTTACTGACAATGATCATGATATGGTTAGAGTGCAGCCTAGATAGATGATAGAAGAGATGTAGATTGTGATCTCATGTACAGAAGTTTAAGAGCATCACTCAAAAGGAATGCCGATCCATACAAATGTTTTAATATGATGAACGTGTGTGAATTAAATTGTTATGTTGACTTGGATGCTTGTGTTTAAACTACTGTATATCTGTTGCTTTTACTCTATCTGTTTGGTTTTCTCTTTTTTCTCTGCATTGTTTTCATGTCTTGTGGTGAAGCCACCACACATATTGGTATTGTTCTCCACTGTAAATATTGTCACTTGAGAAAATAATTTAAAAAAAGACATTTGTATCTGTACATCAGCCTTTGTTCAAGTTCCATCAGAAATGTTGATAGTGTCAGAACTATTCCATTAACCCATAAAGACCCAAACATCCACCTGACGACCAAAAGCATCTACTGATCTAAACTGTTTAATAACTGTGGATCCACTAATCCTATCAATATGTGTAAATAATTGGGGTAAAATACAGTTTGTCATCTTTTCATGATTGTCAGATATGACCCATTTGGACGTTCAGAGGCTCTGTAGTTACCATGGAAACACCGTCATCTTCTACAATATTATTCCACTGTAAAACCCATGGAGTTGGATCAATGACAGTGGATGGACACACTTGGTTTATGTTCAGTTAATGATAGATTTTACTGAAAAAGTCACTTTTTCTTCAGTTTTTTTCTGTTTGATATAATAACCTTTGACTTTAATTGGAGTTTTTATGAACATCTACATGATCAGTGAATTAACCATAGGAAAATAGATGATTTTCAGTGGAAAAATGCTAATTTCAGAGGATAATATTATAATAAATGGGAATAAATCACTTAGGAAAGATTAAATAAATAGAAAAAATCCTTTGGGAACTGGCACCAAAGTCACACTGGGTCCTTATGTGTTATGTGTATCAATATGTGTAAATAATTTGGGTAAAATACAGTTTGTCATCTTTTCATGGTCATCAGATTTGACCCATTTGGACATTCAGCGGCTCCATAGTGAACATTGAAACATCATCTTCTACAACATTGATTCACCAGTAAAACCCATGTAGCTTTAATAAATAACAATGGATGGAGACACTTGTTTAATGTTGATATTAATATTTTTCTGAAAGAGTCACTTTTTCTTCAGTTTTCTCTGTTTCTAATTTACTAACCCTCAACTTTAATCTGAGCTCTTATGAACATCTAAATGATCAGTAAATTAAATATAAGAAAATACCAGATTTTCACCAAAAAAAAGCAAAATACAGAGGATATTATTACAATAAATGGTGAAATCACTTCAGAGGGGTTAAATATAGAGAAACAATCATTTGGAAATTGCCACAAAAGTAATACTGGGTCTTTATGGATTAAAGACCACAGCAAAGCTTGTTTATACAGGTCTCGGTGTGTAGTTTTCTACTAGTAATACAGCCTCAACTTTGGAAGGACTCATGCTAATTTTATGCTTTCTAACAGAGACTTCTATCTTTCTTTGTTGGATGACATTTTGGCCGCTATTTTCTTGAGATAATAAAGTTACTGGTGAGTTTGATAGGTCAGTTTGCACTAACAGCTTTGCTCTTTTCTCTTTACATAAAAGCAAGCAGAAAACGAAAAACAAATGGCACACGGGAGGACTACAGCGGTAAAAATGGCACAGAGAGAGAGAGAGAAAGAGAAAGAGAGAGAATCAGCAACCATTTCCTGGTTGTTTGCTCAAGGGCCAGATGTCCTATTCAGCTGAGATGGAGAGATACTAAGAATAAATCTGACATCCTTAGTGCTTGATAATATTACAGCTTACAAACACATTTGAAGCATCAGCACCTGAAGTCATGGCTCACATCACCAGTAATGATCTAATGTAATCGATGAGGGTCATTGAAGTGTCTTGTTTCTGCATTGTTGTACACATCTCTCCTATTATGTTGCCTCTATTTTAGTGTTTTTATTTACATCTTGTATCCTGCTGTTGTGCCCTTTACTTGTTTGTCAAAGCACTTTGTAAACTTTGTTTTAAAAGGTGCTATATAAATAAAATAAAATAAATAAATAAAATAAATAAAATTGTTGTCTCAAATCACAGCCAATGTTTGACCTCTTCCATGACACATGAACGCAATATAGATCATTGCACATCAATATTACCTCTAGGCTTATAATTGTCTTAAGTGATATGCATCTCTTTTAAGGCTTCATGCATGGTTTCTTTGCTAATTTAAATAAACATTATTAACCCAATGAAAAATTCCATATATTATCTACCTAATTTATTTAAACATTTTCATTTTCAGGGCTACAAGTCGCAGATATAATTAAAAAAAAAAAAAAAAAAAAGAACACAAGAGCAGGTGTCCCACTTTCACATCACTTGTGTCTTCAGGCAATGTGGGTTCAGGGATCCATTAAATTGTTTTGTGTAGAATATGTTTTTTTTTCTGCTGTTCTCTGTGTGAAGACTGTACATCACAGCCCTTATTATGTCAGAACAGTCAGTGTGAGCCTGCAAACATGAACACGCTACCGCTCCTGACAGCATGAAGTCGCTTACAGGAGTCCACATCCTGCTCATGGGCTCACAACTGGTGCTCTCTCCACAGTCTATCAGGTTTAAATCTAATGCAGACTGGATTAGCCTTTGTCCTTCATATGACCTAACCACAAACACTCCATTATGGCTTGAGGCAATAAAACCCAGAGGGACTGCAGTTCAGTACATAAAGCACCTCTGGCCCGGTGCAATTCCCACAACGGAACTTTTTCAGCATAACTCTGATTACAGGAGTACGTCAAAAAACCATTAGGGTCAAGTAGCCATTCTTCTTCTTCTTCCTTATGTGTTTTTTTTACTCTGTGTAGTTTGCACTGCCGGGTATATTACAAGTATTTACCATATGCTCATTCCCAAATCCACAAAGAAGCATACAAAAGAACCTGAAAACAAAGCTGGCTTCAAACATTTGCCACATCACTGGATGAGTTTAATGGCAAAGATTAATGATGCAGGTTAGGTGGACTAATCAACAAAATAAGCAGCAGTGGTTTTCTGTGACCTTTGCTGCTGCTGGCCTGCACTTTCAGTCCACAGGGGAATGTGGGTTAAGTGGCAAGAGATGAAGGGATTTGTCTTTCAGGGGAAAAAAAATAAATAAAAAAATCTGAGACAAGACAGAGAAAAAAATCAGACAGAGACGGATATAGACAAAGACAAGGAGAGATGTAAAAGTTTTGTCCAAAGAAGAGAAGTGAGGAGACAAAAGCACAGACTGAAAAGACAAATAGACCATGAAAAAGCCTTAAATGGAAAAGTAGTCTGTGAGCCTAAAAAACTCAACACACCTCTATACATACTTCATTGATATTGAAGTAATAGCAGTAATATTGAATTAAAATTTAAAGAGTTTAGAATCAATAGCTCTGGTTCCTGTCTCAAATCACAGCCAGTATTTTATGACATATGAAATAGATCATAGAAAATCAATATTATACCTCTAGGTCTATAATTGTTATATGTGTGTATGTTAAGATTTCATCATAAAATCTATAGTCTTGTCACAAAAATGTAAATACAATTAAAATAAAGCATAAAAACATGGATAAAAATAGTAACATTTGATTAAAACACATTTCCAAATTGCATTTTTTCATGTTAGACCTAGACAGACATGATTGATTGGGTTTTTTCATGACCTCAAATACCTGTCCCATAATGGCCTATCAAGACTCTATTAATCAATAAAAGAAACCTGAGAGCTCGGTATCAAGTTGAGATGGTAAATAAACCATCCTGACATTTTTTTCCTCTAAGCTTTAGAGACCACTGCAGCAAACGTCTAAACATAAAACATAACTAAAGGATCCATTCTGTCATCATGAGTGCAAAAAAATCTGGATTTTGCAGTGACATTTCATTAAATAAAGACACAATTCAAAATAAAATGTGACCTCTTCTGAATTTCTACTAATTCATATAATTTACATAACTTCCTCCTTTTTATCAGTGCAAGTAAAGACCTTTGACTCCTGGGTGAATTTGCTACTAATTTAGGCTCAGGATCATAATTGTGCTTGATTATAATAAATAATCAGGTGTTTTGAGGATATTTGTTATACAAAAAGGTCATATGTCATTCACACAAATGATGACCTTTGGCATGACGAGATTTCTAAATATAGCACAGTCAGGATATGTAGCCCCTTTGACCTAATTCCTTTTTTGTCTTAGAACTACTCCACCTGTCACAGCCACCACCTTTAGGGGTCACTGAAACAAGCAGCCTCGTCAAAGATCACAGCCAGCACCACATTACTCTATCCATCATCATTCTTCTCATCCTCCAAATGCCTTCTAGCCTATTCAGTGCTCTGACCCTTGAGCTCTGCCATAAACACATGGTATGACACCTGGCAGGAGCAAAACTGTGAACATGGCACTAAAAAGGAAAGAGTATGATGACGGCTTCGCAACTAATCAGTGTCTTAAATAAATCTGGTTCAACTGCGCAACAACTGATCACAACCTTGAATTTGACAGCTGAAATAGATGGAAAACTTTGATGAGTTGCACCGGGAGAGCAGAGTTTTACAACAGGCCAGAGGGGGCTGAGGTGATGAGATGGTAGCAATTAGTTGTCTGACCTTGAGAAAATGCTATTTAAGCAGCTAGAGGATCCTATACTTGATGCTGATGTTAAAAGGCAAAACATAATATAAAATTTTGTCTTAAAACAGCCAAATATGATTTTATTTATACATTCTACAAGCATGTATATTTTATTCTCTACACTATTTGTCTAAATGGCTAATTTACCTCAGTACTGCAGTGCTTATGACCTACTGTTAGAGGTTAATGCGTAAACTGTGCAGTAATGTCTCTTTAATATATATGAGCAGACCCTAATGATTGTTTGTAGAAAGCTCTATAAAAATCAGGTCTTAAACCTGCAGTAATCACCAACATTATACGCAGCCAGATGGATAAACAGCAACACTTGTGCATCAATTGCTAACATCATCTTCTACTACATATGTCATCCCATGAGAAATGCAGAAATAGAAGGAAAAAAAAAAAAAAAAAACGCACACGATCAAGCCTTCAGTCCTCATCTGCATCCATGATCACACGCTCTATATTTATTTTTCACTGTCTGTTGCTGGGATGAAAAAAAAAATTGCACTATGACTGGTCATACTGATGAGCAAAAAGGACCAAAATAAAAACAGAAGTATTTGAGTATTCATTTGAAATTCGTCAAATGAAGAGAGAACAAAAGCACCCTGTTTTTGGGAGGTTTAAAAGATTTCTTTTTTCTTTGTATTTCAATTCAAATGTGACTTTCCAGAAATAGCTTGTTGTCAGCTCCATGCCGTTTAGCTCTCACTCATGAATAATTCAGCGAAACATTTACAGGTGAGAATGAGCTCATCCACACACTCCTCCGTTTCTGCATCAGAGGCATTAACAGTGCCAAGAAGCGACACACCACACATGCTATAATCATATATAGTAGATACTGATAATCATACATGACACTGCAACGCAAACACATAATCTACTGGTGTTGCATCATATATGCACGTGACACACAAAGACCAGGCCACTCCATGCAAACGCCACGTCTACACACAGGCTGCACACTACCATATTTAGATCATACATAGGCTAGTCTATACTAGCCTACATTATGACCTAGATGGGAAAAAGGGGAGCAGCAAGGAGACTTAAACACTTTTCTCTGTCTGCTGTCTCAGTGGAAGCGTAAGGCCCTCTTTCTCCGACACACTTAGACACTTAATGGGACCTAGTCAGGGTGTGTGCAGAAGAGATGTTAATCCTACTTCCCCTGCCACCAGCATCACGACCACCTCACAGCCACACCGCGATCAGCCAGAGAGCATGCTCATTAAAGTCAGACACCCAACATATGAGCCAGTGACTTGACAATTGTGTGTTGAATTCAGGTATACCTTGGCAGACAGGATGGAAACTGTTGGAGCAGATAAAGGCATAGTCCTCTGGAATAACTTCTGCTTTACAAGGTTAGAATGGCCTGGGTTGAGCATAAGTGGACTGAGTAACTGGGCTTGTCTGATCTGGTCTAATCTGGGCCGGGTTGTTCTGGGTCTGTCTGTTGACTGTCCTCTGCTCAGCTCTGCCAGTCTGTACCCAGAGGGCCTGTTATTTTGGGAGCTCAGCTGAGAAGAGATGACAACATCATGGACTGCTTAAGCTGCTTACATTTCCTCAAGCACTCCCAGTGCACCCTGGGATCTACACCCTTGTGTTGCTTCTGTCACTGTTGCTCCTATGCATCGATTGCATAGGAAGAGGACTGTTTTTATACACACAAAACCTGATGTAGACACACATGTAGAAACACACTGCAACAGTATCACTACCACTACACAACGAGGTTAGAGGGAGGCCTGTGAATAAACCTGATGAGCGTGTACAGATCAAACAGTTTGCAAGACAAGTCAGTGAGGCTTGAAGTTGAGAGAATCCCAGAAGACTACAGAAAGGAGTGGGATGGCTGACACAGCAGTGAGGTGATTCATGTTTGCACGTGTTCATGTGTAGAGGGGTGATAGGAAATCGAACCGGTCTCAAACAGGTCTGTGATGAATGAGGCCCAACTTATCACAGCTGTGGTTGTGGTCTGTGAGGGCATGTAGTGAAGGAGCAGATTCATTGTTTGAATACAGACTGTTAATACATACCTGTTAGATAAAATAATAGTCTCAGTTTAAATTGTTTTGAACCATAGAACTTTCACAGGTCAACAAAATATGTTCAGTTTCCTTTTCAACTTTTTAGTTTAAAGGACTAGAATCAGTTAATCCCTTTTGATGAAAAACAAAAAACAAAAAACAAAAACATTCTTCTTTTTGTAGAATTCTATAAAGATTAAAAATTAAATACACATTAATATTTATAACTCTCTATATTTGCGATTTAACTTCCAATTTAATCTTTTAAACTGGGACATTGCAGAATTCCATGACATCAGCAATCAGCAATTTTTTACTGTATTAAAACTCCAGAATTAAGTAACATGAACAAAAACCAGGGCGAATATGTGAGCTGCTATAATGAAATGGATGTAGCTTGTGTGAGATGTGAGCTAACTGTTTAAATCTTGTATACCTGTCCCATAATGGCCTATCAAGACACTATTAATCAATAAAAGAAACCTGAGAGCTCAGTATCAACTTGAGCTGGTAAATAAACCATCCTTGCATTTTTCCCCCCAAGCTTTAGAAACCACTGCAGCAAACGTCTAAACATAAAACATAACTAAATGATCCATTCTGTCATCATTAGAGCAAAAAAATCTGGATTTTGCAGAGATGTTTCATTAAATATAGATACAACTCACAATAAAATGTGATCTCTTCTGAATGTCTACTAATTCATATTATTTACATAACTTCCTCCCTTTTTATCAGTGCAAGTAAAGACCTTTGATCCCTTGGTGAATTTGCTGCTAATTTAGGCTCAAGATCATAATTGTGCCTGATTATAATAAATAATCAGAGATGTGAGCTAATAGTTCAGATCCACCAGTGGGCTCCTGTAAGTTTAGAGGAAAAGCAGGCCCGTAGTATGGCATGGACACAGACTGGGTCACTGCTGTTTTACATAAAATGAATATAAACATTAGCCAAATCTAATTTTCTCCATGTAGAATTATATCTATATACAACCTGCTTGAAGTATTTTAATATATGCTGCTCTTCTTCGATAGTCAATACAAATGTGATGTGATCTGAATAGTGGAGGTAAAAGGTTAACAGAGTTCATGGCATGAACTGTCAGCTCAGTCTTGCTTCATTATGTGAGTTGATACTTTAACAGTGGGCATAATGCCTGCATGCCAGAGGCAGTCCTCTGCACATATTACCGCTCACACTTGACTCATGCACCAGCACCAATGCAAACTGCACGGACAGGCCACAGAAGAACTTCTAGCTGAGGATATTATGAGCTTGTCGGCCAACAGAGTAACATAAAATTTGACAACATGAAATCCAAGTGTCGCTAAGGGAGGAAGAGGAGAAGTTTGAGCGGTGTGTTATTCTGAGGCTGATTTTAAGAGAGTAAGTTGGAATGGCAGTGATAGAAGGGGAAGTAGACAGGCCCAAAGATTGAAACCATCTCTAAAAGGGGAGTATTAATGTGGCGCTGGAGATTTGAAGTGATGGAATAAAAGTCGTTGTTTTTAAAAGATCAAGAAAATCTGAGGTCAGAGGGCAGGTATAGAGGTGAATGTGGGATAGGAGTATTTACTGTTAAACCTGAGGGACATGACAACATAGAAACATGATGCCAAAGGTGGAGAATCCAAGCTCCATAAAGTAAACGTCCTGCCATGTATTGGTTCTACCTGTCCACTTAACACAGGTGATTCCACTGATTATCCCATCGACCTGGATGAGGAGTTGTGCTCATTATAATGGGCTGGTTCAGTGAATAGTTGGAACAAATACATGGCAGGACTTTTACTTTATGGAGCTGGGATTCTCCACCACTGTATGTTACTTCTTTTTCTGTAAATGCAACCAGTGGCTGAAATGTCCCTGAGCCAATCTGGACTCATTTGCCAGAAGTCTTCTCAGCAGGACTGTGAATGTGTGTAACCCTCCTTCACCATGCTGTTTTTAGTCACTGGGGCTGGACAATATGATGTTATGTATGATGTAACTGAATCTACAGAAGAGATTTGACTATAACATTTACGCTGTGGTCACAGATTTAGCAGGATTTATGTATGATCTTTACATTCTTGTTTGATCTGGTTTCACATTCATATTCATCCAGTGTTTTAAGCCTGTCTGTATTACTGCAGGGGTGTCCAATCCTGGTCCTCAAGGGCCAGTATCCTGCATGGTCTAGATCAGGGGTGTCCAATAATGGTCCTTGAGGGCCGGTATCCTGCATGTTTTAGATGTTTCCCTCTTCCAGCACACCTGACAGTCGTTATCAGGCTTCTGCAGAGCTTGATGATAGGCTTTTCATGTTAATCAGGTGTGTTGGACAAGGGATATATCTAAAATATGCAGGATACCAGCCCTTGAGGACCAGGATTGGACACCCCTGTATTACTGTTTTGGGTCTTTTGTGTTGTCTTTTAGTTGTTTACATTATACATTCATTCATTGCGTTTCCAAACTGCAGCAGTGTTGGAGTCTTTCCCCCGAAATCCTATTTTCTTTCACATTCACACCTATGGGTGACCGGTTATCCTGTTGCGGTGCATGTCTTTGGACTATGGGAAGAGGCCAGGTGAGAACATCCCACCTCCACACAGAATGAACCCTGGATGTTCTTCCTGTGAGGCAACAGTTCTAACCACTTCTACACCATACTGCTCCTGTTTTGACTATTTTCATTCATCCACTGTCTTGTCTGTTTAATTATTGTGAGGGTCACAGGGGTGCTGGAGCCTATCCCAACTACAAACTGGCAAAGACCGGGTATACTGTGGATGTGTCACTACATAACACCTAATTGGACATTGGGAGGAAGCCAGAGAGAGAGAGTCAACATAAACTCCTAGAAAAGCCCACAGCGGTTAGCAGTGGAATCAAACCCAGGACCTTCTTGCTGTGAGGCCATAGTGCTAACCACTGTACCACCATGCCGCCCTTTGATTATTTGCTTTCAAAATGAAGAAAAGGAAAAAAAATCCTGCTGTGATATTGAGCGCCAGAGGAAATTTTGCCCATATCCCTCATCCCTAAGATGAAACCGCTGTGCAGAAATGAGTCTAACTTAAGAAGAGTTCAATTTGAAGGGAGACAGTGAGATCAGTCGTAGGTTATCTGTGCAGACATTCATCAGCTCTCAGACTGCTGCTGGCTCAGACAGCATCCTACAGCACTGCACGCTTCAAAGTACGAGACACAGAAAGGAGCGAGAGCAGACAGAGAGGCAGAGAGAAAGTCTCCATCCAAAAGAGTCACTTGAAAAAACTTCTCAGGACCACATGCATGGGCCTCTACCATACAATACTAAGGGCTGCACTGCTCTCACATTAGGATAATCCCACATCGAAGTGAGTACAGGCAGCTTTTAATTTGGTTGCTGACACATTCTCTTTCAGTTTTATCCCTTTACTCACAGTAAAATGCATTTAACGGGAATGAAAGTCAAGAGGCTCGGTGTTCACTTTAAGTTCAGTCAACTCAAAATCCATTTTATGTTAAAGGGGTCATATTTTGCTAAACCCACTTTTATTAGTCTTTGGTACATTTATTTGTGTATTTGGACCCTAATAGTTCAAAAAGTTTGAATTTGAACCCTCCAGGTGCTGCAAAGCTATCTTTACATTCTTTTGGCAAAAATCAAGTGAATTTCTGCAACCTGTTTTAATTCCATCTTAATTCTTTACATCTATAACTACTTACGTCACGACATTTGCACATATAAGGTCAAGACTTCTGACGAACACTTCTCCAAGTAAGCCATAATTGTTTGTCAGCAGCAGCGGTTGTAGTAAAAACTGAAAATATGTCCAAACTTCGAGACGATTACCTAAAATGTTCAGTTGTTGGTTGTATTAAGCAGAGTAGCACAGCCAACAACCTGGAGGGGGTGGGGCGTGAAGTGGCTCATTTGCATTTAAAGGGCTCAAAACAACCTTTCTAGTGTCATTACTCAGAAACAGGGTTGAAGATGGACCTGTGGAGTTGAATTAATGAAGAATTCAGACCCAAGCATAGCATTTACAGTCTATGTAGACCACAAGGAAATATTTTAAAATGCATAATTATATTTTTTTAAAAAAAGCAAAATATTACTCCTTTAAAGTATAACTATCCTTTGCAGTGATAAAATACTTAAGTATAAAGTCTCAGAATCAACGATACTATGATTCTTTCAACTGACTTCAACCATACTCAACTGTACCGTATCCATGTGTAGGTCATTTATCTGTGGAAATGTGAAGACTGATGTTGTGCCTCTAGAATCAGTGAATGAGAATGAGCTTGTGTAGATTATTCTGCATGTTACCACACTCTGTGATTTCATTCACGCTATAATATTCACGCTACAACACACACGTTCTGCATCTGCATGCAAATGCACTTATACACTCAGAACTATACACACGAGTTTCCACATAATAATGAAATCAATCAAACGTACACACACTCACACTCACACTTAATGTGCTCAGAATAAGCTAAAATTACCTGTCTGCTCTCCTTCTCCCTCCATGTTGTGTATTAGATGACACGAAGGAGCATAGTGCCCCTTCATAACCCAACACTACCAGATGGGAAAGCCATTAGATCTATACTAACTCACACAACCCCTGCCCTTGAGGGTTGGCTTTTACACAGACTGAGAAAAGGATTTCAGCACTGATCCTTCAAAGTAAAGGCCAAGACACTTCATTACTGTAATGATAAACTGACATGGGTCTTGCGTTGGGTGTGTAACTCATACTTCCTGGAACCTTTTCTATGGCAGACACTGAAAACCACCATGACTTGGGTTTACAACATGCAATGTACTTTTACTGGACTTGGATTATCAAAAAAAAGATAAGTCTGTTTTTTCTTAAGTCAGGATATGTTTTTGTTAAATTGTTTGTTAATTTGGGATATTTAAAATTCAGATTTGACTGAAATATGTCCAACATTTGTTTGTGCCTGTTAACCTAAAAATTTGTAATACTAGAAGTTATCCAGAATTTTATCTTAAAGTATCTTAAATATTGCTTAAACTCCTGGTCCATTTCAGCACTTTGTGTTCAGTTGTATGTGTTGACTCTAGGGATGCACCGATTCCGATACATGTATTGGGTATCGGCTCCGATACTCAGTGTGCGTACTCATATTGGTACTCGTAAAAGTAATCTGATACAATTGCACCGATACCACTTCTGGCTGTGTGACATTCACAGTTAAGTGAAGCAGGTAAGCAGTGGTGGAATAATGTGTGGGGAGTGTGAAGAGTGTGGAGATTTTTCAAAATAAATGACGGTGATAAAAGCGATGTTAACAGCAAATAATGTTGAAGACACAGACAGATACAGACGGAGCGTTCTGTCCGTCCTCTGAGTACATTCCATCCATTTTCCAGGTGCTGGCGGATGCGTACCCAGACGGAGAGGGGTACGGAGTGGTGCGGACTGCCGCCAGCGGAAGTGAAAACGAAACTTATCGCTCATTTCTCTTTTCTCTACCTGCTGAAGCTAAGCTTTTAAACCTTACCAGCGAAAATGCTACAATATTAATATCACATTAGTGTTGCTTCTGTCATCTCCATGTTTGTTATTACTGACTGTCTTCTTCTCAAAAAAATTTTTACTCTTCTTCGTGGTATTTGTCCAGTATGGTTAATTCAGAGTGGCACCCCCTGGTGGATTAATTGAGAAACACTCATTCCAACACATTAAATGTCAGTAGCAGCACCTTGTTCCAGTCAGACTAATGGCAACGACAATAAAGCACATTTACAAAAGGAGCTAAGAACTGGAATGGGATTATTAAGTACTCATATCAGCACTTGGTATCGGCAAGTACTCAAATGTAAGTATTCATACTCGTACTCGGTCTGGAAAAAAGTGGTATCGGTGCATCCCTAGTTGACTCATTTTTAATTATTACGTTATTTAACTTCCTCTGCACTGGAAAACACAGATAAACCTTGTTTTTAATTTTACCTTGTATATATCCATTATATGTTGTATATATTTCTTCTATCTGTAGTATTGAGTTGGCTTTTTGTATATTTTAGTATTTCTTTGTAGTTTTGTATATTGTCAGTATTTTTCAGTATAATTTTGTGTGGTATTTTTATACAGTTTTTTTGCACTTAAAGAAACAGCTGCTGAACTGATTTTCGTTGTTTCTGTAACAGTGACAATAAAGACACATTCTATTCTATTCTATTCTATTCTATTCTATTAAATATAGACAAATGAAACAAAAAGTGTGAAAAAGGGAAACATGCCATAAAAATCTTTTTCAGGAGAATCCATAAGGCAAGGCAAATGTATTTGTTTGTGCTTTACAAAGGCATAGAAACACATAAAATTACATTAAAATCATAGACTAATACTAAGACAATAGCAGAATAAAACAAAAGAAAAGTGCAGAAAAGATTAAAAAAAAAAAAAAAAAGAAACAAAGAAATTAAAACAGGAATAAGAGACAGTTAAAACAAAAGCTAAAAACATTAATAACTTTAGGCGGCCTGTAAATTTGCATTAATATTGTCCAAATTGTTCTTTTTCAGCAGAGGTTTGATGACTGCTGTTTTTAATGAGGGAATATACCTGATAAAAGAGACGATCTTACGATTTGGGTCAAATCAGATGCCACAACCTCTGAAACTGTCTTGAAAAAAGTTGGCAAAATATCTAGACAACAGAAGGAGGAATTCAGTTGTACAATATCCTCCATGTTTTTGTGGTTTATTGGGTGAAACTGCGTCATGCTGTCTGAATTAATTAGAAATGGACACAGCACAAAACCTAAAGATCCAGTTTGCAGAGGCAGTGTGGATTAATGTTTGTTAGCTTCTATGCTAATGTTAGCTAACACAACACATCAACTTCATCCACTTCCTCTGCTGGATGTGTTTTATAGACAGAAGTCGACCCAATGTCAGGGAAGGATGTCATAAGTTGACTGCAACTTTTGAGCAGTTAAAGTATTGTTATTATATTGTTACAAAATATAAAGTTACATATCGTTAGCCTCAAAGCATAACTGCCTGCAGACCAAAAATACAGGCACTTTTGTATGAGGCTAACGATAAATTTGTGCTGTATCATTCATCTCCTATTGAAATAAAAATGCAACTAGGGAGATATACTTCTATTATTATTTACTGGACTCAAATCGTTGTGAAATCTGGCTAAATATAATTGTTTTGCTTCAGAAATAACTGCAGCTTGGTCTGATTCCACAGTTGACACGTTTTTAAGGCAGATGTCCAGAATGTGCAAACTTCTCAAGCCACTCCTGCAGCATAATTTTCCATTGTCCATCTGTGTATTCATTATGTTCAGCTATTGTCCTGCCAAAACATGAGTAAATACACTGCTTTAGTGTCACTTTACTGGCCTCCACAAGCCTCTACCAGTATTTTTTGCCATATTTTGAGCAAACTCTAAGTCTTTGCAACATACTGTGTATACAGATGGCCGGTGAATAAATGCATTTCACAGCAGGAATGGTATGAGAGATTTTATGATTGTTTTATGAGTTGATTTTTTTTGGAGTAAAATCTTCACACCATTAAAATGCATTTTAACAGATGTGAATTCAAGATGGCCACCACTAGTGTTTTTGAGGAAACAAACAATTAACTTTTTAAAACCACATTAGTCTTTCATTGTGAAAACAGATTTTTGGCGGAGTTTCACTTATGGTGCACTTTTTGTTTACTTTGAATTAGGGAGCACTGAGCATAAAATTCTGGGCTGATAGAATAATAATCTTGCCAATACCAATGTTTTTTCTCCCTTTCTTTTTGGATAGATTATTCGTGTTATTATTTATTCCAGTTTCGTAACAGGAAAGCAAAGGTAGAAATGACTGAAAGGTTTTTCATTATGTTCATCACACACCACTGAACAATAACTGATTAAAACTGCACACATTTATGAAACAGCCTATAACAGGAGAGATACACATTGGTCGCTGCCATCTGTAAATGTTATCTTATGTATGAATAAGCCGATGGCAGTCAATAAGGCTGATAGAAGCTGATATATGGATGCATCAGGGCCATTAGGACTTTTAACAAACTCAGCTCCAATAGTGGCCAATACTCGCAGATGTTGATGTTACAGATTTATTAAACCCTTGGCCATTTGTTTCCAATTGGAGTCTTTTCAGAGTAATGCAAAACAATAGTCAATAGTAGAAGTTTTTTTCATACCAAACCAAGTTATTATCAGAAAACAGCAAAGGTAATATAAAATTCATAATCATCACTTCATAATGCAACCTTTATTTTAGAGAAATAATACCTGTGCTGTTGGATCAGCTTACCGCTACAAAGTTTGTTGCATTATTTTGTTGCTTAATGAAATAATTTATATCATACGCTGGTCTGTTGGCTTCATTTAGATATTTGCCCATTTAAGCACTTGTTGATTGGTTGTGTTCTATTCTCCGACAATTGGTTTTGTTAAGCTTTTAGCTGATGAACATGGATACATAGTATATGCATGGAGCTATAAGCGTCACATAGCATCTTCATGGCAACACAAAGAGAATTGTGGCGGAGCCCGGTGCCAGGGGCAACCAGGCTCAAGAGGCTACAGCTGCAGAGCAAAAATCAGGATGAAAAACTGCTAGAACATAAAAATACACCCCCTCTCTCCTCTGTCCAGATTGCATCTGACAGAATCTGATCAGCAAATTGTAATAATTACAGCTGCAATTCACATTTTCACACTCCCCACCTGTCTGAAAACGTCTGTGATTAGCTGAAAACCTGCATCATGGAGTAGATTTTCTACTAAAACTCAAAAACACAGTGAAGTAGTTGATGCAGAAGACTTACACCCTCTCAAACTACTTGAATTACAATAAGCTGAAAGGTAATTATGGAATTTTTATCCAATGATGCAAAAAAAACTATCAAGCACTGCTGCTTTAATTACTTCTTGTTCATGATTCAGAGACAGAGATAATTATTACATTGAATTGAATGTCAAGCTTAATAGTTATCTATTTTTTATATTATGCAAAGATATTTCTTTTTTTTTCAGTATAAAATGATTAATTGCCTTCAAGCTTATCCTGGCTCAAAACCATCCCTTAAAAATCCACAATCACTTGACCTCTAATTCATACACTGAAATGCATGGACCAGACTTCAATATGCAACAGCGAAATGTATTTTTCTTAAATGTCTGCGCTTCTCAACAGAATGAAAAACCTGTGTTGTCTAGAACCTCCACAGGAACCTTCAGATCACCCACACAACTGCCTGTTAACAAGCCCAAACTGGTGCAACTCAGCAACGCTTACGACAGCCTTGGCACTGCCTGTTAGAAAATCTGCCACCATCGGGTCATCTTTCTTCCTTTTTTTCTGCTTTCATCTCTCCTTCAATCAGCAGGCAGGCTTCCTTGACACAACTACTTATTAGTAAGCAGCAGTGGGCAGGCGGAGTTCACTTTGCAAAGACAAACAACTTAATTAGTGGCGGCACAGCTTTAATAAGTTCAGCTCAAAATAGTTTGGAAAAGCGGGTGAAAAACAGAACATCACCAGCACTGTAATTATGTCTCGGCTACATTTGGCTTCTACATTTAAAAGGGGAGGGGACAATTATTGCAGTTGAGGTTTACTGATGCTTTACTGTATTGTTTGTATTCACCTGTATAAGACGTGTCAACACACCAATGACTGATGGAAGTGTTTATATTGTAATAGCAAAACATTCATGGAGCTGAAGTTACATTTATCTACCGACGGACACCTGAAGAGTAAGTCGCTCTCACTGTGAAGCGATTCATTTTCCTCTGTAAATGATAGGGAATATGAATGCACCTGCAATGTCAAGTAACATCTCTGGAGTTTGACTGTGCATGTGTGTGTTTGTGTGTGCAATGTGTTCATTTCAAGACAGTTAGAGCAAAGACAAAAAAGCTTCCTGCAAAATCCCACTCTTTTATCTGTCACAAAAATTGCTCAAAAGAAGAGCAAACAAAGAGATGATTGAATAAAAATACACACATTCCTCTACAGCTTCTTAGTTTTAGTCAGAGCAGAGTGAGCAGTCAACAATTCCATCACATGGGGATTTATTAACCGTTTTCCATCAATCTTTCTCTTCACTTGTAAACTGTAAATCATTCAGATTTACACACGGCTAACTAGCACCGTGTCTGTCTTTGAATTTGTGTTTGTAATGTACAAGTAATTAGTGCCTGATTATTGGTAGCTAATTACACATTCAGGGCTGGTCTGCCTTTAAACACACAGTTAACTGGTGTGAATTTGTTTGTATCATATGAGAAATGAATAGGTTGTGATGCTGCTAAAAATTTGCAAAAATACACAGATCAGCTTTAACTGAGAAAAATATAGCCATTTTTTAATAATACAGATATTGTACAAAACACACAATGCTAGGACACAACATATAGGAAAATAAAATAAATTAATTTAATAATTCATTAAAAAATACTCTACAACTATCGTGCTTAAAGTAACCAACAGATTTGTGTGATCACAAGAGAGAGTAGTGAATTTTGCATTAAATTGAAGCATCAGAAGGTGACGAGATAGGATGAAAACCACAAAGAAAAACTTTTTGAGACAAAGAAAGGGACAAAGTGATAAGAAAAGTCTAGAAGCACTGTTAATGTTTTCATCACTGGACACAGTTTTAAATAAAAAGAATGGAGTTTGATGCTGAAATGGCAACATGTCTTCTACATGAGTGATCTTGAATGTGAAGCTTATTAAGGTATAAAGTTATGTGATGTTATTATCTTTGTTAAGTGTTTGTCGATCCACAGTTCAGACTAAATTGTGAAGGTTAAACAGATCTTTAGTGCAGCTACTGACAACACAAACCGTACAGAAAACAGAGGTGGTTTGTGGGTTTACTGTTTCCTGTCTAAAACAGAGCTAAGCTAACAGAGCTATAATGTAAACTATCAGCTGATGCAGCACATGAAGATTATAAGACAGCGTTTTTTGACAGACCGTCAAAATAACCAGTTATGAGTTTTTATTTGTGGAAAACTTGATAAAACACTACAATAAAACAGATGTGTGTAAACAATGAGCTTTACACTTTACACTTCAGTCAGTGGGTGATACTGTCTGTGGACACATTGCATTGATTCACTGGTGGTTTTGGTAGCTGTGTGTTCTGGTCCATGACTTCCTTCTATACTGTTGGGAGTTTGGGTTATCAATATTACATTAAACCTATCTTTGTATCTTCTGTATGCATTTATAAGTACTTATTTTCTATTGACTTATATCATACCGATCCTTTTCTTCTGTACAGATTTGTTTTTGGCTTTTTATCCCTTTACTAGAAGCTGATGTGAGGAGAGATGGGCTTTTACTTCTTTAAGCTATTTATTTTAAGCTCATTTACATATATAAATGCATTAGCATAATCTAAATGCACTTCATATATGAACTTTCAGTACTGACACCATTATGGGCTTTCATAGTGTAACGTAATGCAGTTGGTATTATGTTTAATGAAAAATCTGCTGAGCCAGTAGCCTGTCACAGCGATTAGCGGGTTGGTTTGGATTCCAGCATGGGTCAGGTCATTTCAGCGGTGGGGTTAGTGGTTATCGCAGAGTAGGCAGCATGGTTAGCCTGCAGGGTAAAAGGAACCCAGATACTTCCAAGTGTGTGTCTGTGTGTTGTTGGTGCATTAATGGGTGGGTGTCTCTGTGAGCAACAGCCAAGTCAGGATGGAGACCCAGAGCCAAAGACAAGGGACCGGTAGAGCAGCTCACAATAAGACTGAGCAGCCATCTGTCCAGCCCACACACACACTGCACACACACACACACACTGATAGTATACAAAATCCCTTAATACATTCAACTGATGGACAAAGATTGTACTTTTGTACAGTTGCATGTTCTAAGCATCATGCTGTATCATGTCCTCCTTTGAAAATTAGCAGCCCCTTGTAAACTATAAACAAAGGATACTAACTAATAGTCTGTTTGTGTTGGCAATTAAGTCATTTGCTTTGTTCATGCAGTACAACCAGTTTAATTTGTGCCAAAATTAGATGCTGTGCATTTTTAGGGGGGTGGAGTGGCTTCTTTACATTGTGATCTAAAACTACCAGCGGATCTTTTTTACAGGATGAGACGAGAAATACACAACGAATAAAGTTTAGTGACCTGGCTGTGAAAAGAAATGGCCTCGTGAGTTCTTTTTTAATGGGTGTGATGACTAATTCTGGAGCGAGTGTGAGGACTGCCTCCACACGGCGTTAACAACACATTCTGCTCATCCTACCAACAATGCCTAACGAGTTCGGGTTCCCTAAACTTCTTTTTTTTTTCTTTTTACACACATGCAGCACTATTTAAATCACACTTCTCAAAATAATTTCATAGATTGGGAGTGTTAAAGCAGGTTAAGCCAAACAGTATAAGACTTATGTACAACATGGAGACTATTAAAAATACAGTAAAATTAGAGGATGTTCATTTTATGGTGAGTGTTTTCTATATTTGATGTTGTCATCTGTATGAAGATATTCTTGTTATAAAGTAAATAGCATATGCCTTAAGACCTCTATTGATCAGTAATGTATGGATAGAAGAATTACAATCACGGGCAGAACTGATGAGTAGGTTTACAGAGGGAAGGAAATTCATCAAATATGTAAAATGGATAACGTGTAGTTAATATGGATGGACTCCTACCTGTGTATACTTGCTGCTACTTTGCAGTGAAAAAAAGAATCAGTGTGGATCACAACTACCTACATGACTTTTTTGCTAGTTTAGTTTTTTTAGATTTTTCTTTTGGTCTTGTGTCTCCAAATTGTACCCATATGCAGGTATGTTTGTACCAATGTTCCAATATTATGCAAAATTATACATGCTTCACTGAAAAGTGTAACATTATCTTGCAGGAGGACTTCCAAACCTCCTATCCGTACACATGACAATTCTACAAATTTAAGGGAAAATGCTGGAACCAAGACCAACATGCTTGCTGGTGGTGACATAAGCATATACTATAATTATGTGCAAATGTGTCAGAGCATGTGAGTAACTGCAGATGGTAACATTTCATAAATAATTCATGTTCAAATGTGAATGTTATATTTCAAGTGCATGAAATGGAGTGTGGGTAAGATTACACATCAAATGGTAATTTTGTAGTTTTTAATACAAAGAAGACACAATAAATCCTTCCTCCTGTGTTTTTCCTGTTTAGTGCAGATGCAGTTCTGAAACTAGGCAGTGGCAGGAGAGTGGATTTATAATGGATTTAAGAAGAGAGTTGTTTATATTGTCTATGACAGGGATGCACATATTAGTGGTGAAAGTGTCATTTCAATGCTGATTAATTATATTCTGGCCAGCTATCCGGTTTGTTCAGTGTATTCAATACTGAGAAAACAGTCTGGAATTTGGCCAGTCACTGTTAAATATGCACTATTGCATCTATTCTGTACCGAACCAATCACAAGTCTGGGGGGTGGGTGTTTCGCAATGCATCATATGCACTGACTTCTTTTTATCGCGAGTCAGTCAGCTCCAAGTCTGCAAACCTCTTTACAACTTGATGTAAATGGAAAAATTCTAAGCCCTCATTTAGCTGGTTCATGAATGAATTTAAAGAGTTTTTTTCATCACTTCAAAAAAACAGTCTCATAAATCAGCCAAAAAATTACATGGTGAAATTAAGAAATATCTGTTGTTCTGACTTTTTTTAGTCTTGTTCCACGGTTTTTTATATTATACTTGTTTAACAGCTCCCTTTTTCTCATTTGTTCATTTTTTGTTGCTTTACATGCTCCTTGTATACTTTGAATTTGTCTCCTGTCATTATTGAAATGTCTTCTATAAGAGTTTGTATATTGTATTGTGTGTTCTAAAGTTCCAATAAAAAAAAAAAGGTTGTTTACTCGATTCAAAAATAAGGATGGATTTACAGATTACACCCTGTATTCTTAAGTTTCTCTGACAAAAGCATCATGTCCGTCTTATCTGTGATTATACTTGACGCCTGTTAGTCCCACCTTCATATTTGGATTCAAGCCTCACGATTCCAGATGGTTTTGTCATTGAGAAAGACGGATGGCTGGCCAGTCTAGATTAATTAAGTTTGTCAGTGTGTGAAATGTGAGACAGTGCTTAAAATTGGTTATCATGGTTGTATTTCTGTAAATTGATATCTGTCCTAGTCTTATGGTTATTCCTTCATTCATTCATTTATTGTTTATTTCAAGCATTTACAGAATACATGCAAGTTTAAAATTCCAATGATTCCAATCAATCATTTACACTCAAAAAGGAGTGGGAAGAAGAAAAACTTATTTAATCACACCCCCATTCTCATCATTAATGTAAAACAGAATCAAGGAGCAGATATTCACATGGAAACACATTTGTTGCATAAAACTATTGTGGTGTGTCATGACTGTATTGTTTCAAATACATGTACTGTACTCAGTGTGCAACACTCAAGAAAATATCACATAAAAAAGTGGGATATAAACAAACACCAGATGTCTTCCATGCTGGTCTACAGAGTACAGGGTGCAGCAGAATCCAGAGATAATACCACAAGGGAACAATTACAAGCACATGACCACAGAGCATCACATGAAAATGAGAGCTATCTCTTGGCTGCACGGTGGGTGTAGTATATTTCCTTTGTGTCAGACATGCTCTAAAGGTTGCTGTGATACAAAGGTCTTTGTACTATGAATAGCACATACTTCTGAAAAAATAGATATTAAGACAGGGTTGGCACTGGGGAGAAAAGCATCCACTATAAGTGTCCACTGTTTAAGCAGCACTTTATATAAACCTGGTGGAATATTGCTCAGGTCTACTCTTGAAAAGACACGGACCCGTCGCTGAAGAGTCGACTAAAGTGAAATTGATATCAGAAGTGAAAGTGCTTAAATTACTCTCGCGGGTATTAGTCAAAGAACCACAGTAAGTGAAGGTATTGAGGCAATTTAACATGTCCTAAGTTTCCGCTGTAACCTTTAAGCAAAGCTGGAGCGTTTTGTCGTTATTGCGTGTAACCTTTTCATCTCGCCTACAGCACTGTTCATCTCCTTTATGGTGTCCAGTCCTGCTGTTATGGATTACTGTTAGATCACTGACTGCCATCTCTGGCTCTCTGGCTCCTTCTCACATTCTCTCTCTCTCTAGTTCTTCCCTCGATCTTTTTATCTTTGTCTCTCTCCACTGCAGTGCAGGCAGAGACTTGTCTCCTCTAATTACACTGAAAATTATCAGATCATTCACCACTGAAAATCTCTGATGACATCTGACAAAACAAAAAGAAACTTTGTCAGGTAGGACACTGATTCACACTGCAGTCTAGCCAAAAGTCCACTGAGTCTAGGGTTGACTTAAGGTTAGTGGAACTGGAGCGCAAGAGTTTCGCCTTTTTGCTGATGTACTGTTTGATGACGATTTTTACTTGTGCTAAGGAGGTCATGTGATCATTCTTGTGTGTCTGTCCATTTGTATGTCTATCAGTGGGAAATCACCAAAACTACTGCACTTTGATCTAATATGTGGAAAGTGAGGGACATGGATCAAAGATGGACCCCTTCCAATTTGGACCTTTTTCAGCATAAACAGCCCCAGGATGAATAAGAAGTTAGTGGAGAATTTTTATAAACAAAAACTGAAAGCTACTAGGGGGGTCTTTATTTTAGGAAAAAAAAATTTATAGTCAATAGACAAGTCTTTTTTTGATCATGTTTGACTTTTGGTAGAATTTTCACAAATGATGTTAGTCAATTTAAGATAATTTTACAACCCAAGAAGGCCACATAAATAACAAAAAAATTATGCCAGTGATTTGGGGCACCATAAAGGGGGGGGTTGACCTGACAAATTCATGGGGCCCAGCATTTCTGGGGGGCCCATAGAGTAGTGGAGGGGGTCCAGTGGATACAGGTTCAAAGTTATGAAAATTTCGTGTAAGGTCTGCAGTATAATAGAGGCATAGAAGCCGGGAGTCAGACATTGAAAGCATGTTAAGTTTAATTTTTGCTTCACGCCAGCATTAGTGAAGTTAAATATGGACCACACCCCCACGTATGTAACTGCTGCCCCCCCCCACCGCACTCCAACAAATCGATAAGATACTGAATTTCATGGGGCCCACAGTTGCTTGTGGCACCCCAGTCAGTGATGTAACTTCTTTCTCTGCAAATTGTTTAAAGTTGCTAAAGATATCTCTACAGCTTCATCGTGACCAGACCTGTGGTGATTTTCACCTTTTCAGACACTTTTTAACATAACTCTCAAAGAATGAAGTGAAATATGAGGTAACAGCCATTTACAAAATGCAGTCCATTGACCTGCCTCACACTACACTACATGTGGCTTTACTATCATCATGTCAAACAGTGACTTTTGGCATGTGCGGTAGAAAGTTGTTTCCCCTCGCCTTTAACCATGATTAATATTTTGCCTGAAGTTAGGTCCCATGGGAAACACACTGTGAGGAGTGATGGTGGTGGTGGTGTGTGTGTGTGTGTGGGGGGGGGGGGGAGGCACCATTACCACAGCAGAGGTACGTTCCTTTTATTTTGGACTGAAAGTGGATCTTAAAACATTGTAGTCAACAGAGCTACACATCTGTCACTTTTCATTGTAACTTCTCAAAAAGCAGCAGCCCCAATAACTGATAAACTAAAACTAAGACATTGGTACCAGCTGATGAAGAGGAGGAAAAAGTCTTGGATCTAAGTTTAGGTTAATAGTTGATTAATTATGGAACAACAGGGTTAGGTTTAGGGTTAGACTGTTGGACTTAAGTCTTAAATGTTGGTAGAACATGCAACATTTCTGCATTAAATTACCTAAAACTGACTATATTTTGTTTAAATTTTGTTTAATTGTGTCCTTACGTTTTTGTGCGTTCTTTGCCACCTGTCAACAAAAACACATCCCCTTTACTAACATTAGCATAAGAGCATTAGAACACGGGCTATCGCTTAAAATACTGAAGTGCCGTTATTGTGGTTAGTCGTCTAAGCTGCAGTAACCCCGACACCGGAAACTTTTATATCTTCTCTACATTAGAAAAATTATTATTATTCTCCAGCTTTTGGTCTCATTTCAACACAATCTCTCTATGTGTTGCTTTGATGTAATCATAGAGCGAGGAGAGAGGCAGAGATACTAATTTCATGCTGACAGCAGCATCAATAAATCAGAAAGCCATGCTGCTGCAAGATTCTTTGAGAAAGCGGTGATCTTTTACAGTGCCATCACTACACTATCAGTCTCTCTGCCCACCATAATATACAGATCTATACAGATGATATAATTGTTATATATTATATGTTGTATAATCATGCACCTGGTTTTAAAAATATACATACATGGACATCTACACATAACATGCTCACACCCCCAAAACACACACAATCAACACAAACCTCTCAGTCTTCCACCCACCACACCCCAGAGGACCACTCATTTACTGTTGCCTTCCCACCCTTTATTTTATAATCAAATGTGTCTGTCCATGTGGACCTTCTCCCTGCAGCTCAGAGCGTATGTTTCTGCGTGCACGTGTGACGCCGTTTGCAGTGCTATGACTCTCAGCGCATATAAGCAAGGCACCTTAGTATCCACCCCCTATGACTGAAGACTCCTGAGCTTATTGGGTCTTTGTTGCCGTGGCAGCGTCTCATTATGTAAATGATGTCTCCCTGATGAGAAGGAGGCAGGAGCAGCCATGATGTTCACTGCTCCAGACTGTGTAAAATTGGCTTCAGGGACCAGTGAGGGATCGTTGCTAAATTTAGCATTCATCTTAACAATGTCTTTCTTTCCCATTCTTTCTCACATTCTCAAAACAGAGGGCCCACTCACATTTAACACTTGCTTCATCTTTTTTTCACTGTGAGAACTAAAATATTATGGAAATTAACACACAAAGCCACACACCAACCTTCCACTTGAGAGGTACACTACTATTCACTACTTTACAGTTTCATATACTGTAATTTAAACTGTCTGTCCTTTCATTTCATTTTCTTTTATCCTATAGTCCCTGTTGAATATTTCACTCTGAATGTGCTACCATCCCAGGCTACAGAAATTAACTTTTACTAAAGAATGATACAAATGTCTTTCTATACTATAAGACTATTGTCTTACTTATTCCGGATCAAACGAAGTTTAAGTCCCTAAGTCATTCTACACATAATCCAAAGTTAGCCTGCAAATGTATGATAACATTGTACAACATGAAAAAAGGATGTCAAACGTGATAAATAAAGAAATAGTAGCTTTTATGTTTGAACTAATGGATCCCAGACATTGAACCACTTAAATATAGACAAGTTATCTGCAAGAATAAACACAGTTATCTCACACTAGAAATGGTTTTATTGGAATTGTGTGCGAATCTCCAACCAAAAATTACACAAAACTTTAAGAATACATTTTAAGTATAAGAAAGGATAGTATATAGTATATATTTAATGAATTTGTCCTGGTTTTTACAAAACATTTCCTTCTTCTCTTGACAAAAAGTAAGACTGAAATCATCTTATCAACCTGACAACCATCTGGTATTTTTCGGTAGCATTTGGATGTTTTGTTGTAAAAAGATCCCCAAGACTGAGAATTTGACTGTGTGAACATACATGATTTTCAGGCAGTTTTCTTTACAAAATGTTTATCATGCATGTTCAAATAAGGATGGTGATGAAAATATAATGTATCTGTAAGTAGAAAGATGTGAACACACACAGGGCATAGAGTATGTATATGACTTCAGGAATGTTTTTATCAGTATGTAATGTTCATAATGGACTCTCCATCACTAATAATCTGAGACATTCCAGTATTTACTTTGACTGGTCCATCCTTCCACTCAGATGAGACATCTCAAATACACATGCGCTGTTTCCTTCCTTCCTTCCTTCCTTCCTTCCTTCCTTCCTTCCTTCGGCCATATCTCCTTTCTAATAACAGCTGTTTTGAGTGAGTGTCTGAAGGATCGATTTGGTCAATAGTATTAAGCTCTGGAGTGCATGGCAGCTGGGTGAAGGTACCGGGGTCAGGCGAGACCTTAATTAATGAGCAGAGACTGAAATAGCTTACTCTGTCTCATGCTTCCAACTACTTCCATAAAACAACTGCGTCCTCTTATGCACCCACGTCAATAGTCAGTTATGTAGCAGCACTAAACCCTGTGACTTATGAAAATGACTTTTATGCCATTACTTGGAATACAATTTTAAGTTAAACCTTCGAGCTGCAGGATGTCAGATATTCTTTCTACGGCTGCATACTGGCATTAAAATAGAATCGAACAAACTATATATCTTATCCAGAAGAGCTGATAATGACTGTGCTTCCTACATATAGTAGCACAGGGCGAAAGTGCACAACTATCCTAAAGTAGAGCCATTAAAATGTAGCAAGGCAGTCCAATTCATATAAAATATGCCTGACAAATGAGTAGCACTGCATTAAGAAAAGATATATGTTGCATTCTAGATATCCCTTAATAGCTTCCTATAAAATGTTTTATGGTGTCCCTGTGTTTGTTTTTTTCTTTCATATAATCCAGGGAGTGGGCAGTTTTTCCTCCTCATTATCTGCAAGACGGAAATAAAAATACAGTTTTCAGCTTACAGCAGCATTTTAGAGATAAGTTCAACCAGCACAATTATACTACTAGTAGCCCATTTTAATACAATTATGCCATTATAATAATGTAAACTGCTCCATCATAAAACCCAAACCTCCTCTGTTCTCTCTTTACTGCTGGTGTGGGTATCATTAATTGAATTTTCTTGCTGCTGTTTTGACAGTGCTGCCTCATAGCACAAGGGCATCCTGCGAGCTCTGTTGGTTGCAGCAAACAATAGATAAAAAGTGGATCAGGCATGTTTATCTGCCCCAACAATCCATCAGGTCAGCTCAGAGTTTATGAGCAGTAAGTACCGCTGAGGTGTAACACCGGTGCAGTTTGAGGTTAGGCCCTGCTTGTAACTTGTTTGTGAAATGAGCTGCTGGATTGGGGAAGAGCACAAGTGGGCAATCTCGTTGACTTCCTCCATATGTGTGCAGAGGAGGGTGAAGATGGTCAGCTCTTCTGGAGAATCAGTGCCTTGCTCATAATTATAAATATGCCAATCAGTGATTTACATTTTGCTCAAGCCAGAGGCAAACTTTGCCTCTACTGTCAGCAGTACTAGGCCTGTTGGCCAGTTAGATAATGTCTCCCAACCCTGCACTGTGCCAGCCTTTAGCTCCTGTTTATTACCACTGGTCTGGTCTTATCACCTCTCTGTCTTACCTCGCCTTAATCCCCTTTATAATTTTCACCAGCTTTAATTAGTTCATGTCCAGAACTATTAATCCTAACCATCATTTAAAATATAGACTCCAGCAGGCCATAAAACCTTTGCACAATACAGCATCTTAAGACCTTGACTTTGCTCTGAATTATTTCACCAGTGACACTGATCACACAACATCCCTCTATTTAAACTTTAACCCATGATCATTTTACTCAAGCACCAGCCCCATGAGGATCTATGCAGGTTGCTTTCATTGATTATAGCACATGGTATAATATAGCTCCTTCTGTGCCCTCTTTTTTCCTAAAAAATCTCTCCCTGCTCAATACACAGTCTTTTCTTGTAGTATTTATAATGCAGAAGTGCATTAAAAACTGATGCCTCGTGAAGGACTTTCTACATCTACAGTTAGAACTGCGCATGCTTTTGTGGAAATATGCACATCAGTTGTTGAGATCTTAGTGGCGCCTTGATACTGTATGTTTAATGATAAATGAAGGCAGATATCTCTGGTGTTCATCTCCCGCAGAATTGTATGAGGCACTTATTGCACACAATGTGAAACTGAGCTCGGGGTGGTGTGAAAGCTTACAGTCAAATGAGTCAGTGCTGCCACATGCTCAGTTGAACAGATGAACTCCACTGTGACGATCCACAGTGAGCCCATTAAGAGTCAGAGGATTGTCACACACCTGGAAAAGGTATAATTACATCAGAATAAACTGAGCCTATTTGTCTTATTTGGTCTCCACACAATATAGATTTATAAAAGTTAAAAAAAATCAACAACAAAAAAACAAACAGTGCCATTGCCAGTGTGCTCTCCTCAGATCAACCATAGAATCAAACACAGACATGGGCTTTGTCTGTTAGCTGTTAATAAACTACTATAATCTCTTTTATTTCCTCATTCCATCAAAGCTTTGAACCAAGATGAAGGCTGATAACCTCAATCTAGTTTCTGAGTATTTTCATTCCTAGTACAGGTTCATTAAGGCCTGTGTAGTAGCACATTCTTACTGTATTAAACATCATTTTAAATACACAACAAAAAGCACAGTCACTCCACTTTCAAGATTACTTCAATATTCTGTCCCAGTACAGAGACATTATTTATTGCTATCAGCCCAGTTTGACACACATAAACACAATTACATGGGATTATTTTTGAATGGGATTAACTACTGTATCAGTGAATTCATTTCTGAAAGTAAAATTGCAGTAATCCAAAATCCTTAAGTAATCCCATACCTATTTACCTATTTCTCATTTGTACCATTATTCTGATGAAAGATTTCAGGTGTAGAAATTAGGTCATTATTCTCAGCTATGTTTAACATCATCAGACCACAAAGAAACGTGCAGCAGTACCAACACCGACGAATGTTTTCAAATCAATTTCAGGCCATAGTGACATTTATTCTTGTCACTAATATCCATACTAGTTTTAATCAGTGAAAGAAAACACATTTGCATGTGACATTTCAAAATATCTTTCACTTCAAGATTTCTTGCAAGTGTTTTCTTTTGTTATTTTTAATGGCACAAGTGTGAATGGCAAAATAAAACACTATATCCTGTGTATTATTATGATATTTTGTAAAAAAGCAGTGAGATTCAGCCAAGCCCTGATATTTACCAGATATTTTATTAGCAAAGCCCTTCATTCCATATGAGTGACAATATTTAGAGAGTAAGCTAAATAGCACAGGAAATTTAATGTCTATGAAGGGGAGAACTGCAACATTAAAGACGCAATAAAATGAAAGTTAAACACACAATCAGCTGTGTGTGGAGGTGAAACCAGGGATCAGTTTTACTGGTTCTGTGGTCTGGCAAATTACAACCAGAGGCTGGTATGTTTGAGTTGACACTAACAAAGCCTTTCACCTCAGACGACTTCAAGCTTTGTGGATTAGCATCACCCCGCTGACTAATGCATCTAAACAGTCAGGTTTATAAAGGTTGTAGGGGCAAAACACTTCTAACAGCAATGACGTAAAAATAAGTGTTACATTTTACAGCCTGTTTTAATGGAAAAATAATGTACTTTGTCTGCGCAAGTTGAGGACATTTATTATCATATGTTACTAGTTCCTAAGCAGGAATTAAATACACCTTTAACTGCAATACCAACATCTAGCCTAGTGAAAATACCACAACAGAGCACAGAACCACACACCTTTCCTTGAAGAAGCAAACTGTACAGAAAAACCAAGTGGAGACCAACACCAGGAACGCACCAATCACAGGGCGTCGGTGTCATTCAGAGACCTAAGCTGACAGAGGAATTGAAGAGACGGACTCTCAACAATCCCAAACACAGATCAGTGCGCAAGTCAGCAAAGGAGAGTGGCAGATCTCTGATGCGAGGCGAGTCAGTTTCCTCCAGGCAGTGTGGCCGGATCTGCGTCAGTAGCAGGAAAACGTCTGACGGGACAACTCCACCACCCTGACACCACAAATACTTCCAGTAGAACATGCTCTTATAAACCCCAGTGTTTACATGATTAAAAAAACACTCAATTTCATTGGATATTGTAGAAAATGCAGAGACTTGTACTTTAATTATGCACAGTAGACCTGTCAGACAACTAATACTGAGGTTACTGTAAAGACATATATGAGATACACATATAATTGGGAAAAGTCCCTAAATTCATATTATTGCCTATTTTTTAATCAGAAATCAATATCAAAAACATAATACATATATTTTGTTCATTGCACCTCTTTGTATTCTTCCACACAGATTTGTGCAGGAAATAAGAACATGAAGTTCACATGAAATGATTGTGACTATTTTTAACAACTAAATGATTTAAAAGTGAATACAATGATACTATATGCCCTGATAGATTTGGACCATTTTACCCTCCTCCAGAGTATATTACTGTGTTCATTTTACACTTAAGAGAAAGGAGTAAGATACAGTATGTGCCTCCAGTCCTAACCGTTAACATTCTATGACCCACTGACAGAGGTCTCCAGAACATGTCATTTTTGTGCCAAGTGGTGGTCCAAAAAAGTTTTGGATTGTACATCACAGCCACTAAGAAGGATAGAAATGAAAAAAAAGGCTGAACTGAATTTTGTATTAGTATCGGAGAGAAAATGGTTTTAAGCTGACCCTGTCAAATAGCAGAAAATCCTGTGAGCTCGCTGAGTTCAAGATTTATTTGGAATCATTTTCCAAACTCTGGGATTAGAATTTGAGGACCCCCACATGGCAATCTCCTGGCCTACCAGTTGAGCTCACACACCAATGTGACTGTGAGAGAATCTGCACAGCGTGTAATGGTTCTATTTGTTGTTCTATTTAGAGCTGGAACCTGCCCGAACATGCACTAGGTGAAAGTCAGTGCATGGACAGAAGGAGACAGAGCGGCCGATCACTGCTGCTTAGAGCTTCAAACAGAGACTTAGTAACTTTTACCCTGCTAACATCCATTCTTTTGTAATATTACACAGGTTATTGTACATCCATACTTTTACTGTGTTTCCACCGCTGCAGATCTTTTATATAAAGTCGGGTAGTGCAGATCAGGCCAACACAATACGAGAAAAATCTGCAGTGTGCCATCATTTTGTTCAGTTCTGTACCGAGGATAAAAAATAAATGTATCTCCCTTTTGGAACCAGCAATTAATCAGCTACCTGGGACTTCATCTGATTGGTCAAATGTTTGTATACAGAGCATTAATGTTCGATTTCAGATAGTATTTTATGATCTGTTTATCTTATATGTATCACAAAAACAATGGATTATCAGTCAGTACTCCGATTTAGTGCAACTGATATGATACTGTAATAAATGAGCAATGGCCAAATCGTCTAATTTTCCTCCACCAATATTAAAATGAGCTTAGCCAGCTATTGGATTGAAAGATTTTAATGACACTGTAGACACTGCATTGCTTTTTTGATGAGATCAGAGCAGGTGTTGTGTTGTGGAGGACAGAACTGCCTACATTGTGATAAATGAAACAGCTCCAAACTCCTCTCTTGGTATCTATTGATTCAGTTCTGTGGCTGGCCTCACGCGGAATTAATCTGTCTACAAATATGCAAGAGTTATGCTCGCTGCGCCACTCAGACCTGCAACTGGAGATAGACATGAATCCACTGGATGACACTCATAACCCAAGGGAGGAGTCTATCAATGCACTCTGCTGAAATGAATTCTGAGTGAGCGAAATAAACGCAAGCAAATTTCTTGGCCAACTAAATGCAGGATTTGCAATATATCTGCAGAAATATGTAACAGCATACGAGATCATTATGGTTTAAATCAGGGCTGTCAAACTCATTTTAGTTCAGGGGCCCCATTCAGACCAATATGACCTCCAGTGGGAAGGACCAGTAAAATAATAATATAATAACATGCAAATAATGTCAACTCTAAGCTTTTCTGTGTGTTTTAGAGTGAACAAAGTAAAATTACATTAATAAAACGTTTACATCTACAAAAAAACCTTGAAATTAGAACAATATTATGTCTCAGTTTATCATTTACATATTCACATTACCATTTACAGTACTTTTCAGAAATTTGAAAACATGAACACAATTAACAGGAAAAAAACAAAAAAAACAAATATGTATAAATCAAAGATTAACAACAATAAAACATGCAAAAAAAATGAACAAAAATGTCATGAAACATGAACAAAATGAACAGAAATAAACAAAAAAATAACAAAAAGCCAACAAATGTGATCAAATTAAGCAGTAACAAGAACAAAACATGCACAAAAATGAAAAAAACAAACAAACTTGAGACACATTAATAAAATGATGTTAAAATTGTGTTTACTTCTCTTAAGACAGTTCATGTTGTTCATGTTATTCACATTTTTTTTGACAGGATAGTTTGTAAAACTTTCCTTTTTTACACTAGAAGATAAAAAATGCGTAGTTGTCGATATTTATAGATTATTATGACAGTATTTTACTGGTTTGACTCATATTAGTCTGAATGTGGAACCTGAACTAAAATGATTTTAACATCCTTGATTGTTAATATCTTCAGTGTAATTTTTGCATTTCATAAATTCATCCCACGGGCCGGATAGGACCCTTTGGCCGACCACTTTTGGCCCACAGGCTGTGTGTTTGACACCTGTGCTTTGAATGTAAGATTTCCCACAGTGCATCTCAGTATATGGATTTGTTCATCATATTGGGTTACTGTCAAGAAGCAGGTTAAAAGGAACAAATCTGCATCATTAACGCACATTGCATTGATGCTGTGCTCTTAATGTTACAACAAGAGTTCATCTCACTGAGTTTCTAGGCTCTGGAAAAGTTGTGGGAGAATATACGTCATGTGTTGACACGTCAGTTTGTCCACACAACTTAGCTTCACAAGGACAGGGGGAAACTAACACAATGTGATTCACTGATGCCGGTATCGGATCTCTGCTATACACCCGTCCTTTGACCCCACAGCATGCCACTCTGCATACTTTCTGTTTACACATGTAATGCCACAAGATGAACCACAGCCTGAGTGAGCACCGCCAACAGAAAGTACACACCTGTCATCAGTTTCATGAAGAATAACAATCCATCCAGGTAATTTAGGGTTATATTCTTTATATATTTATAAGTAACAGATATTTAATGTGTCCTATAGTTTGACTGAAGAACAAAACTCCTGATTTCTCTGTCCATCAATATTTGTTTTTCCCATCTGTTCTATTTAGAGCTGCAACCCGTCCCAACATGCACTGGGCTATGTGAGATTCAGTGTCCAAATCCCAGAGAGGTCCTGACTGCATCCACATTTCATCCAGATGTATTTGTGGATCTTGGTAAACGACTAATCAGTCTTAGGCCGGTATATACCTCCAGGAAACCTCATATAAAGTAACTGAAGTGACTTAAAAATACACACAATACTTAAACAGCCATGATTATATGATTATATTAGTGTATTCTGAGATAGAAGTTGTTCATTTTCTTAACAATGATCAGCAATAAATGGGAAGTGCCACTTTTTCTTTTGTTTTTTTTTTTAGAAAAAGCAGGGCAGCTAGAAGCTTCTTCAGGCCAAAAGCTTGCAGAAAAAGGGTTGTGGAGATGGCAGGTGGTTCCGGCTTTAATGGACTGTTTCCCCGAAATAATTTATGGGACAGGTGGTTGCCAACATTGGCATGGTCAGAACTAATTTTCCCTGTGCAATTCCCTGCTCCTGTGCCATTCAAGTCCCTGATGGAGGGCAGCTGGCACCAAATGACCCAGTCAGTGAGGCAGACTGTGAACTGCATCTTTTTTCGTTTTTCCCTAAAACTGGAGGAAGCAGCCGTGTGTGGACTGAGCTTTGTTGAACATTGCCAGATAAAGTGCACATGTTTTTATGTATCGGAGAGATTTTGGAGACGGTGCCGCCCTAGGGCTTAAATGAGTCATCCATTCACACATGCCATTGATTTCCAGGGAGACATAAGAAGGAAAGTTAAAGCTGAGGTTAACCTTGAAATCAATTCTTTTGAGCATCGTTTTCCACGGTGTTATTTAACCCCACAAGACAGGCTGGTCATCTCTATTGACATCTGCTACATGTGAGGGTTTGTTCGTACTTGGGATGTCTAAAATTGCAAATATCTTCTTGAACAAAATTAAAAATTATCATTACTATAACCTAAATATAATCTTAAACAAATTACTTTTGATTTTAGGTCTGTGGTTGTTATTTTACTGTGCATTAGTAAACATTAATCTACTGTAAATGGTGTTGGAATCATGCCTAAAGATTTCAGGCAGGAAACCAAGTCCACATTAAGACTGTTAAATATTTACAATTAATTTCTAATCATGAAACACCAGTCATTCCAGTTCTGTAGACTGTGAAGACATAAAATATAATTCTGGTAGCACTATATCTGTAAATATATGACCTCAATAAGTGATGAACCTCACTATAATTATTCAAAAGAATAATTACATAGATTTATGAACTAATAAAATAAATAAAAACACAAATACACAACAAACTTAAGTGCATGCACATCATCAGTGCTTTGTGCTTTAGCATTATTGTACGCATCACTTTACTGTCATTCACAGACTGAGCTATTAGTTTTAGCAGAGCTGCCAGAATAAACCATTTAGTCTTATTGATTCCCTGTGAGCACCTTAAACAAAGACTGGACTGAAGACAAGGGGATCCAATTGAATCACTGTAAATAAACAGGTAGGCTGCAATGGGCAGGCTGCCACAGTGTAAGAGCAGAGTGATATTATATTACAGCCAAGGAGCTAGTGTTTGTGCAATGGTTTGTAAATGTCAATAAAACCATCTTTAGGCAGTAAAAACTCATGAATTTCTCTAATAAAGCCAACAAAGGAAAGATTAAGCACTCTAAAGTTGGATTTTGGAAGACACAAATCGTTCTGGAAACATTTATGATGCAACAAGAACAGATTCATTGACGTATACAAATATTTTCTTTTTTATTTTCGTTAATATAAATATGACGACCGAGACAAAGGTGCAGTAATGTGTGTGTCCGTGCGTAAAGTGTCGCGCACATCCCCGCGGTACTCTAGCTGGAGCGGTTACAATGATTAGTCCCGCCAGGTTTCTCGGGCAACCCTGTCTCCGCTCTGTCTCCATGGCAATGGATCGGCAGTTTACTTCCTTTTTCTGCGAGGTAAAAAAAAAAGGCTGCTTCTACGCCATAGGTCATAAGCCCCATCGCTTTATGTCGTACAGATGTTTGGAGAATTTGCGGCTCAGGATGCGGATAAAGCGTGAGGGAGAAACACAAAGGGACATTTCAACAGGATGCCAGCGACAATAGGAAATCACTGCCATCATTTCTGCCTATACTTTGACTCAAAAAACACATTTGTTCTGTATGATATTCCACTAGTCAACACTGTGATCTTCGTTTCTTTTTTTTTTTTTTTTTTTTTTTTTTTTTTTGCTTTATTTGACCATCACCAAGTCAGCGCATGTAAAGCATGTGATCTGAACCACCACATGGTGCAGTACATAGGCCTAACAGTAGCAACTGCTTAGATCTCCAACAGCAAAACCCACATGCACCGTGCTGGGAATGGCTCACAATCGGTTTGCTGCTGTTGTTCTGTGTAACCTCAAAGGTGAATTGAGCACCATGCAGGGAATGAATGGGTGCATAGTCGCGTTAAAAACAACCCTGTGATATAGGGGTAATGCAGTCACGGCATGGTTCGCCTCTTACCCTTGGAAGCATCCTTGTCTTCTTTAGGCTTCGCCACTTTGCCGCTCATAGATCCCAGTTTGGATGTGTAATTCCCGATTTAGGCAAGAATCGAAATCCTTTTAATTGCTGACTGTCCTCAATGAAATCCTTCCCAGAGGTTCCAGGTGCCGAGATAAGGGTTCTGGAAAGAGATGGTTGCAATTACTCCAAATTACATTTTTCCCTTGGCGTAAAAGCACAAGGAGACAATAGAAGATGAGAACTACAAGGCACAAAGGTGTTTATCAAGTGGATCTATGCGAAATAGAAATATACTGAACTATTGATGATGTCCAAACACAACAAAGAGCCCATATGAGTCCGATCAACATTAAGAAACCAGTGGATATATATGCGTCTACCTTTGGCACAGGGTTTAATTGTTTGGAACCCGTGCGTTTACCTACCTTATCTCCTCCACGTTTTCTGCTACATCAATACACATTGATGAAAGGAAACGTTCCCACCATGAATCCTGTTATGTTGCATACAAAAAAAAATAAAAAATCACGACCTGCTCTACTGTGACAAAGGAGAAAAGCTTCGAAATGGAGCGCTGGTTTGTTGTTGTTGCTTTTTTTTTTTTTTTTTCTCCACACGGTCGCATTCAGCGGCTGGAAAAGAAGAAACAACAGAAGTCAAAACGCCTCTTACTGAGCCGTCCTATCTGTGAACAAACCCCGGGTGAAATGCCATCCGAGTGGATTTAGTGCAGGTTCTTCTCGTCTGAGGCTGAGATGTGCTCCTCTGAACGCACAGAATCAACAGGATACAACAACGTGAGAGCGCACCTCCTGTTTTACAGATTCACACCGTGGACATTTGTTACTCGACTTCGGTATCACTGATGTGGAGAAAAACCAGCAGCTCCATCCATGAACAGTCGGTGTATATGAGCACAGACACAGACCCGACGTCGGTGGTGAATTAGAGCAGGAGATCGTGCTGCGTGGTGCACACCATCTTGCTGTTGCTCTCATTCACTTGCCTTTGCAGAGCTTTGCGTTATCCCATTCACATACAGCCTGCGCATTTTTCTCTATGTCTAAGTCGCTTTCTGTTGACTTCATAAAAACATGGTCAAAATCAGACCACAATTGCATTAAGCACTTTTTTTTTCAACAAGTGTATTTATTTATTTATTTATTTATTGTCAAAGAAAATAATCCCTCTACAACAAATAATTAATAATAAATAATACAGTAAATAATAATACAAACAATAAAACAGATGACAGTAAGGCTCATCTTCAATAAAATAAACATGGCAGGGCAGTAACATGCCATAATATTCTAAGACATAAATCATCCTTAAAAGTCCCTGATGGTCCAAGAGTTAACTTAAACGCATTTCAAATAGAACAAAACAAAGACAAACAGATGTATACTAAATACAAAGCAACACTCATTTGTTGATGGACATACACAGAACATGCCTCCAATATATATATCCTTTATTTAATCAGGTAAAAAACACCTTACTGAGACTGCAAATATCTTTTTCAAGAGTGACCTGGCCAAGAAAAGCAGCATAACACACACTTTCTGACAAGACATAATCAACACATAATAATAAAAAAATAAAATCGATAGTGACAAAATAATCATTTGTGCAAGTTTAAAAACAGTTACATTCACCAAGCTCATTGATTTCACGCTTCATTAAAATAGCTTTAAATTCACCTATGGTAACAAGTTCAGATAGATTTAAGTTGTTTTGCAGGACATTCCATGCAGAGGGGACAGCATATTGAAATGCAGTCTTACCCAGCTCTGTTCTGGCTCAAAGAACCACCATTAGTATGTTTGTTTGCAAATGCTCTCCTCCCCTCTAAAAACACCATAAAAGATCTCCACATACTGTCAAAGATGAGAGATTTACCCTTTAACATAAAGAGTTTTTCCAGTGCTAGAGAGTTCGACAGTCCTGTAAACCAGTCACTAACACTTGGTTTGTTTGTGGATTTCCAACATTTGGCCATGGTGTATTTAGCTTGTAGCATACATAAAGTAATCATATATTAGTTTGTCTTGCTAAGGTTATGATTTACAAGAAAAATACCAAAGATACACAGTTTGACATCTACTAATCGTTTTATACCTGTGGCATGAAAAATCATATTACTTCACTCCAAAAGGCCTGGATTTGTGGGCAGTCCCATAGGCAATGGTATAATGTGCATTTCTACCACATTTGTAGCATGCATTAAGCACTTTTAATTATCATGCAACTATTTAGTCTGTATATTCAACATATTTTTAAAGCAGTCTATTATTAAAAAAAAATCTATCTTTTTTTCTCAGTATAGATGCCTGAAGACTTTTTCTTCTTTCTGCTTGCACAATAGGACATGGTAGGTCAAAAAAGATCTACACTTAAGCATACTCCGCATGTTAATTATAACACTGGAGAACAGTAGTGTCACGGGTCAGTGTTTTCATTCAGTTTCAGGTAAAAATCTAACTCTAACTGTTGCATTTTATCTGGATATTCAAAGCACAATCGAGTTTTTTGCTCAGTTTCAGTTTGATTCAGATTCAGAATTTGAAATTAAGCCCTAAAGACCCAAACATACGCCGTCGACCAAAAGCATCTACTGATATAAACTGCTGATCCACTAATTCTATCAAAACATGTAAATAATTGGTGTAAAATACAGTTTGTCATCTTTTCATGGTCATCAGATATGACCCGTTTGGATGTTCAGAGGCTCTGTAGTTACCATGGAAACACCATCATCTTCTACAGCATTATTCCACTGTAAAACCCATGGAGTTAGATCAATGACAGTGGATGGACACACTTGGTTTATGTTCAGTTAATGATAGATTTTACTGAAAAAGTCACTTTTTCTTCTTTTTTTTTCTGTTTTGATACAATAACCCAGTGATTCCCAACCTTTTTTGGCTCGTGATCCCATTTTAACATCACAAATTTCTGGCGACCCCAGACATTCAAAACTGAGACCTTTTTTTTTTTTGTTGTTGTTGTTGCTAAAATTAAAAATTTTTTTGATCATGTAATAGTTTGCTATACTATGTTCCAAATAAACATTAATTTTAGACAACATTTAGGGAATATAATGTATATTATTATGGATGGAGGCAGAAAATCCAGGTGTAGATTACTGCACAAAGTGACAATTTTATTTTCCTTGGTCAGGATATGTACAGTCAGTCCAGCTTGGATTTACAAGGCTGACAATTAATACTGAACAAACAATAACTCAGACTAGGAATTATGAAAGAGCTGCAGGATCTTAAACCGACCACAATGAATGTTTGAAAGATAAACAGTACCACAGTGCTTCAGTTTCAGCTTCAGAGTTTGTCATGTCTTTTATGGTTTGGGATTGTCTCTCTCAACTCACCATATATTTTTTTATTAGGAAGCCTTTATTTTTATTTTCTTATCAATTACTAGAAATTTTAGGCAACCCCATTTGAATTTCAGGCGACTCCATGTATGGTCCTGACCCCAAGGTTGAAAAAAACTGCAATAACCTTTGAGTTTAATCAGAGCTTTTATGAACAACTACATGATCAATGGATTAACCATAAGAAAATAGATAATTTTCACTGGAAAAAATGCAAATATCAGAGGATAATATTTTAATAAATGATGATAAATCACTTAGGAAAGGTTAAATTGAGAGAAAAATTCATTTGGGAACTGGCACAAAAGTCACACTGGGTCCTTATGGGTTAAAATGTGAGCTGGGATTATTCAGAGCTGCTTTTCTATGTTGCAACCTTACAGTGAGGAAACGTGTCGTCTTCCATTTGTAAACAAACAGGGTCAATGACTTCGCAAGGCTTCAACGCAAGGAAATGCCATCCATCATGACAGGTTTTTTCCAGTTTTACACCCGACATTGACATCTCTACTACTGACTAATGTAGAAGGCAAACAGCTTTATAATGTCCAGAGATTTGTGTGGCTATAAAATTAATTCAGTGCAATCCTTTTCGATGTGCATTAGTGGTCTGAGGTATGATTTATATCAGTCACCAGTCATTTTATAAAGCATATTGGGTTCTTACCTTTTGGAGAAGTCTAATAGTTACACCTCATTCTTGAGTTGGACAAATATAAAATCTCCCAGGTCCAAATTTTCAAGTAAGCTGATCACTGATGTCCAAAATCCAGAGTTAAAGGCCTCTCATTGCAGTATTAAGGTCAGTGTGATTCAAATAGTTCTGAGAATTATTAATAATCTTCTTTCACCCAGAAAACTGTCTAATCGCAGTCTGATCTTTTGAGGTTTTATGTCACATCTCTTGGCCCCCGCAGGTCTGCAGCCCTCAGTGACAGCAAAGGAAAAAGACCTTCGGGTTGAGGGTTACAGGATCTATATGGTTGCTATTTTTAGAAGAAACTGGACTCCTTTTAAACTTTCTTGACTTGCTCAAGTCTTCGTGAGGCGTTTATGGCACTCTGTGGCTTGTTTCAGTGAGTGCTTCTGCCTCACAAAGTAAAATCATTAACATTTTACAACTATATTCTCTCAAATTATATTCAAATGTAACGTCACATGGCTTTTTAACATTACAACAACTGAAAACATGTTGAAATAGTCAAGAGGTTTTGTTTTTTATTTTGATTCCATTATAGATATGAAACTGAATTTTTGAACTGCTTAAACTATAGCAGTGTTTTTCAACCTTGGGATCACGACCCCACATGGGGTCACTTGGAATTCAAATGGGGTCGCCTGAAATTTCTAGTAATTCACAAAAATAATTAAAAATTACTAATACATTTTTTTTAATGATTCAATATATATTTCATTATTATTAAAACACCACACAGTTTTTCTATAAAAATCAAGTTCAAATAAAATGCAGGATATAATATCTGAGAAGGCATGTCTTGATTGACCCGATCATGTGACCACATGTGTTACTACGCTTCAACCTACCCGGACACAGTCATAGTCAGAAAAACAGACCAAACAGAGAATGGAAAGATTTCTTTGCCCTCCTGCCCCCCCAAGACATCTCCAAGAGAAACTGAGAAGCAGACACCAAAAAGGTGCATTATATACATTATATTATATAGCCTAAATGTCGTCTAAAATTAACATTTATTTGCAACATAGTATAGCAAACTGTTACATGAAAATGTTGGTATGTGTCAGTTCCATTACCATTGTTGGTCTGTAATTATTGTTGAAGTATATTGTATTATAAGTTATGCAGACTATCATTCAGACAGTTACCAAGTGTAATATACATCAGTTTTCCTAATCTGTTTACTATATGTAAATATATATGTTATTTACATTAGTAGGACTCTAAACAGATGTTACTATATCATTAAGGAAGCAAAAGTAATGTGTTATGTTGTACAAATGTGAGATGGGGGTGGGTATTTAATAAGTTTTCTTCTTCCCACTCCTTTTTGAGCAATACATATTGAATTTATTTTGTTATTACTTGTGTACATGATAATTGCTATATTGTCTTGATCACCTTTATTTATTAATGTATTGGCTCTGATATTAGTTCCTTGTACACATAAAAATGTTTAGTTTTTCTTCTGCTCAAAACAAATAAATGAATGAATGAAATGAACCAAAAACAAATTAATTTTAGCTAAAAAATGTCTCCGTTTTGAATGTCTGGGGTCGCCAGAAATTTGTGATGTTAAAATAGGGTCACGAGCCAAAAAAAGTTGGGAACCACTGAACTACAGGTTAAAACATAGCATGTGTATATATATTTTTTATTTTATACCTTTATGTTGTTATTATCTAACCCATGATAGTCACTAGCATAAAATCCTGATTTAATGAAACAGGAAACAGGCAATCCACATCCAAACCTTTCAGTTTAGCTTGAGACGATGTATTGCTTTTCCTTAAATCATGAGAACTGACTGCTCATTAGCATTCAGTGGATGTGAGAAAGTGTATGGTTAGTTTTATGATGGGGGCTACCATAGCTGAAACACAGGATCAAAGGGAGTAAATCAATAGGAAGTGACCTCTCACAAGCCGGAGGTCAGAGAGGTTATTGAGGGAGGACCGTGTCAGTGACTGAATGGCTTTATAAGAGATGCAATCTATTACTCAGCCTACCAAAACGTTGTCACAAATTGGAAAATTGTGCCTTTTATTTATGATTGTATGTGTGAGCCATTATTTTATGACATGGTAACTAATATTACCCTTAAAGACAAACATGTGCTACTGTATTTGTACAAATTATTGAGCTGTTTGTTTTGTATGACACATGATGAATCCTGTAGTGGTGCATTCATATGGATTATACAAACGTACCAGAGTTAATTGAGTGTATGGATAGAATATACAAGAAAATACACATTCATGCCTGAATTTGTAAGGATGAATTTTTGGATTTATATTATCATATATTACAAAAATGGCACGTGTGGTTCTTACTGGTGTGTAAATGATGCAGGACTCTGACTCAAGAGCAGCAGCTGTATGTTGGGGTGAGAAGAGCAAGGGTTAGACATAGAGTAAATGTCAGTGGATGGTGTTCCCACTGTGTCCATGGCCTTTGGCCCCCTTTGACCTTTCCAGTAGAGTGCCACAGTGTTACAGCCATCCACAGCTGTTGTAAAGCGCTGACCTGTAGCCTGGTTCATACAACACAAACAAACCCTTGACTCACACTCTGTCACCTCTGTTGTCACATCATGGGTTGCATCCACTCAGAATAACCTTGGAGCGCTTCTATTTATATGCTGATTACAGGATTTTAGCCACAAAGTGCACCATCACCTAAAGCACAAAACACGTGTACCAACACTCTTGCTTTTTGTCACGTAAAACCATGTTAATTCATCATTTTGAAATTAAACACGGTATGTGCAATTTTCTAAGTATATACATCAGAGCTGGTCCATTCTACAGGTTCAACGAATGAGGAAGAGTGAGGAGTAAAGTGAGGTCGGTTAAATGAGCTATAGTCAATAAGGACAGGAAACTACACTGGTCAGAACAAAGCCACGGAACACCGAAATAAAACATTATATTGTCATTGTTTTACCATAGTTATGCTCGGATGGATGGATGGATGGATGCACTGTAAAAAAAAAAAAAAAAATCCCATTGTTTTTATGGACAAAAACTGACAGCTATGGATACCAGAACAATACTGTAAAAAACACGTCAAACCATAAACATTTTTATGGAGTAACATGTAGATTTAACTTTTTAAACATGTGAATTCAACATTGGATTTCAGTGATATTTACATGTTTAAAATCTAAAATTTGCTTTTTTATTACTTTTTTTTTTTTTTAAGTATGAGACTCAGCTGTTATGTCAAAATTATGGTATTGCAATTTAAATGGCACCACAATGTTTTTAAACTTAGTTTTATTTTCTCAAAGCAAAAGAAATACATAATTTCAACACACAAATTGGGTTTTGTTAACATACTCCTGTAAAAGCTACAGCTATATTTAATTTGATGGTTAGCACAAAAAATGTTTTCAAATGAACAACTTTGCATTGTATTTTCACTTATAGTTTTTTATGTTGCATTTTTATAACTTTTTGGTGGTAATTCTTATATACAGTCATTTTTTACAGTGTGGATGGATGGATGGATGGATAAATCACAATATAAACATGCATGCTGTGATTACTTGTTTCAATGCCCCCAATAATTTGACCTCTAACATCTAAATATACATCATTTCAATGCTGCACCTGCTACATTGTGATATTTGAACATATCATTTGCATGTTTATACAAAATGAACAATGTTTGCACATTCTGAATATTTTACCACGGGGACAGGATTTTGCACAAATAATACAATTTTATATTTTTGACTACACTCTACCCTTTTTGTACGTAGTATTCACATTATTTATTTTCCATGCGCAGAGTTATTTTAGTTTAGTTTGGTTGTTATTTCAGTTGTGATTGACTAATTGATGCCTTTGGTATTGTTTAGAAGTATTTTTAAGAAAAAAAATTTTGGACCAAAATCGCGTTTTTTTTTTTTTTTCATATCGCGCCCTTACGATTGTTCATACCGGTGGTCAAAAATGACCCCCTGAAAAGTCTGAAATACCTCACATGCGACTAATTGATGCCTTTGGGATTGTTTAGAAGTATTTTTAAGCAAAAAAAAATTTGGACCAAAATCGTGTTTTTTTTCATATCGTGCCCTTACGATTTTTCATACAGGTAGGGAAAAATGGCCCCCTGAAAAATGGTTTCAAAAAGTCTGAAATATCTCACATGTGACTAATTAATGCCTTTGGGATTGTTTAGAAGTATTTTTAAGCAAAAAAAATTATGGACAAAAATCGCTTTTTTTTTTATATCATGCCCTTACGATTTTTCATACTGGTAGGGAAAAATAGCCCCCTGAAAAATGGTTTCAAAACATCTGAAATACCTCACATGTGACTCATTGATGCCTTTGGGGTTGTTTAGGAGTATTTTAAAGCAAAAAAAATTTTGGACCAAAATCGCGTTTTTTTTTCATATCGTGCCCTTACGATTTTTCATACCGGTAGGGAAAAATGGCTCCCTGAAAAATGGTTTCAAAAAGTCTGAAATACCTCACATGTGACTAATTAATGTCTTTGGGATTGTTTAGAAGTATTTTTAAGCAAAAAAAAATTTTGGACCAAAATCGCGTTTTTTTTTTCATATCGCGTCCTTACGATTTTTCAAACCGGTAGGGAAAAATGGCCCCCAAAAAATGGTTTCGAAACATCTGAAATACCTCACATGTGACTCACTGATGCCTTTGGGATTGTTTAGAAGTATTTTTAAGCAAAAAAAATTTTGGACCAAAATCGCGTTTTTTTTCCTTACAATTTTTCATACCGGTAGGGAAAAATAGCCCCTAAAAAATGGTTTCAAAACATCTGAAATACCTCACATGTGACTCATTGATGCCTTTGGGATTGTTTAGAAGTATTTTTAAGAAAAAAAATTTTGGACCAAAATCGCGTTTTTTTTTTCATATCGCGCCCTCACAATTTTTCATACCAGTGGTCAAAAATGACCCCCTGAAAAATGGTTTCAAAAAGTCTGAAATACCTCACAAGTGACTAACTGATGCCTTTGGGATTGTTTAGAAGTATTTTTAAGCAAAAAAAAATTTTGGACCAAAATCGCGTTTTTTTTTCATATCGCGCCCTTACAATTTTTCATACCGGTAGTAAAAAATGATCCCCTGAAAAATGGTTTCAGAAAGTCTGAAATACCTTACATGTAACCCATTGATGCCTTTGGGATTGTTTAGAAGTATTTTTAAGCAAAAAAATTTAGGACCAAAATCACGTTTTTTTTTTCATATCGCGCCCTTACGATTTTTAATACCGGTGGTCAAAAATGACCCCCTGAATAATGGTTTCAAAAAGTCTGAAATACCTCACATGTGACTCATTGATGCCTTTGGGATTGTTTAGAAGTATTTTTAAGCAAAAAACATTTTGGACCAAAATCGCATTTTTTTTTCATATCGCGCCCTTACGATTTTTCATACCGGTAGTAAAAAAAATGACCCCCTGAAAAATGGTTTCAAAAAGTCTGAAATACCTCACATGTGAAGGGAACTCACAAAGTAAGAATTTCATTACTCAGTACAGCCGCTGTATTTCTGCTGCGTATTTGACAATAAACTTTTTGAATCTTGAATACACCTTTTCATAAATATATGGAGATGTTCTGAGTGAATACAACCAAAGCACATGCTTCATCATGCACATAGAGGTGTTCATAGCTCTATATCTGTGTCTGTGGAGTGATTACAGGAGTAGATTTTCCATGTCGTCCCATTGGTCTAACAAAAACACTTCTGTCCAGTCCCAAACCTGAGAAAAAAAAAAGATACATGAATAAAACCCTGTCCTATTCCAGTCTTTGAAAAACGATCCTCATCTCATTCCATTCCTGTATTAACTGTGTGTTTTAGGAGGGGGAGTAGATTATGGGCAATGCAATGATTTTCTGTCACATCTGACTCATCGCTGTTCATAAAAGAGGTGATTTTCAGCTGTATTTCACATTTGTTTTTCAGATTAGAAATCACTATTATTTATATATGTACACTGAACAAAAATATAAACGCACCACTTTTGTTTTTGCTCCCATTTTTCATGAGCTGAACTCAAAGATCTAAAACTTTTTCTACGAACACAAAAGGCCTATTTCTCTCAAATATTGTTCATAAATTTGTCTAAATCTGTGTTAGTGAGCACTTCTCCTTTGTCCTTTGCTGAGATAATCCATCCACCTCACAGGTGTGGCATATCAAGATGCTGATTAGACAGCAGGATTATTGCACAGGTGTGACTTAGGCTGGCCACAATAAAAGGCCATTCTAAAATGTGCAGTTTTACTGTATTGGGTGGTCCACGGGGGTCAGAAAACCAGTCAGTATTTGGTGTGACTACCATTTTCCTCGCACAGTCGAAACTTGTGATATCTGTGGTATTGTGCTGTGTGATAAAACTGCACATTTTGGAGTGGCCTTTTATTGTGGCCAGCCTAAGGCACACCTGTACAAAAATCATGCTGTCTAATCAGCATCTTGATATGCCACACCTGTGAGGTGGATGGATTATCTCAGCAAAGAAGAAGTGTTCACTAACACAAATTTAGACAGATTTGTGAACAATATTTGAGAGAAATAAACCTTGTGTGTACACAGAAAAAGTTTTAGATCTTTGAGTTCAGCTCATGAAAAATGGGAGCAAAAACAAAAGTGGTGCGTTTATATTTTTGTTCAGTGTATATAAACCAACCCATTATTAGCACTGTTCTCACTCTCATCTGCTCCTGTCGACTCTTCCTTCCTTTTCTGTTCCAGTCCTGTGATAACCCCCACAGGATTCCCAAAAACTGTGTGGCACTGTATTGTTTCTCACAGACCTGCACCTGAACAAGAGCAAAGCATAGCGAGAAGACATCCATGCAATTAGAGTCCCTATGGTTTAATAAAGTCTCATCAACACACCCTTTTTGCCTATATGTTGATCAACAGAAACATCTCAAACACAGCAAAAAAAAAAGATGGAAATCAAAAAATATATGCAGAAGACAGAGTTTCTGCTGGTAATTAAGGAGAATTAATGTAACATCATAAATATTATCTTACATATTAAACCAGTGTTTTTAACTTGGGGTCGGGATCCCATGTGGGGTTGACTGGAATTCAAATGGGGTCGCCTGAAATTTCTAGTAATTCACACACACACACACACACACACACACACACACACACACACACACACACACACGCACACACACACACACACACACACACCTACACACACACACACCCCCACACACACCTACACACACACACACACACACACACACACACACCCAAAAACAAAAACAAAAAAAAAAACAACTTACTACTAAAAAATATATGGTGAGTTGACAGAGACAATCCCATGGGCTCTATGCACAGCGCCACTACTTCCTGAACTTCAGGCGGCTCCTTTATTTCCAGTCTTTCATTATTGGACACACTGATTAATCAAGGTGTGCCTAATTAATATGTAGCCACAACAAGAAGTAGCAGACACACCTGGATTAATCAGTGTGTCCAATAATGACAGACAGGAAATAAAGGATTCACCTGAAGTTCAGGAAGTAGTGGGGCTGTGCAGATAGCCCATACATAAAAGACATGACAAACTCTGAGGCTGAAACTGAAGCACTGTGGTACTGTTTATCTTTCAAATGTTCATTGTGGTCAGTTTCAGATGCTGCAGCTCTTTCATAATTCATAGTTTGAGTTCTTGTTTGTTCAGTATTAATTGTCAGCCTTGTAAATCCAAGCTGGACTGACTGTACATGTCCTGACCAAGGAAAATAAAATTCTCAATTTGTGCAGTAATCTACACCTGGCTTTTCTGCCTCCGTCCATAATAATATACATTATATAGACTAAATGTCATCTAAAATCAACGTTTATTTGCAACATAGTATAGCAAACTATTACATGATCAAAAACAACAGGAATTTTGGCAAAAAAAAAAAAAATCTCAGTTTTTAATGTCTGGGGTCGCCAGAAATTTGTGATGTTAAAATGGCATCACGAGCCAAAAAAGGTTTGGAACCACTGAATTAAACCCTAAATTAATAGTATTCAAGACATACTTATACTGGCTGTGTGTTAAAGTGCCTAAACAGCTCCCACTCTCATCTGCTCCTGTCGACTTTTCTCTCCTTTTCTGTTCCAGTTCTGTGATAACTCCCACAGGATTTCTAAAATCTGTGTAGCACTGGGTTGTTTCTCACAGACCTGCACCTGAACAAGAGCAAAGCATAGAGAAGTGTTTCCCAACCTTTTTTGGCTCATGACCCCATTTTAACATCACAAATTTCTTGCAACCCCAGACAAAATTAATTTGTTTTTGATGATGTAATAGTTTGCTATACTATGTTGCAAATAAACATCAATTTTAGATGACATTTAGTCTATATAATGTATATTATTATGGATGAAGACAGAAAAGCCAGGTGTAGATTACTGCACAAAGTGACAATTTTATTTTCCTTGGTCAGGACATGTACAGTCAGTCCAGCTTGGATTTACAAGGCTGACAATTAATACTGAAAGAACAATAACTCAAACTATGAATTATGAAAGAGCTGCAGCATCTGAAACCGACCACAATGAACATTTGAAAGATAAACAGTACCACAGTGCTTCAGTTTCAGCTTCAGAGTTTGTCATGTCTTTTATGTATTGTGATTGTCTCTCTCAACTCAGCATATATTTTTTTAGTAGTAAGCTATTAATTTTTAAAATTTTTTATCAATTACTAAAATTTGAATTTCAGGTGACCCCACGTGGGGTCCCGACCCCGAGGTTGAAAACCACTGGCATAGAGAAAAGACAGCCATGCAGTTAGAGTCCCTATGTTTTAATAAAGTCTCATCAACACACACTTTTTGCCTATATGTTGATCTACAGAAACATCCCAAACACAGCAAAAATAGGAGGGAAATCAGAAAATATATGCAGAGGACGGAGTCTCTGCTGGTAATTAAGGAGAATTAATGTAACATCATACATATCATCTTACATATTAAACCCTAAATTAATAGTAATCAAGAAACACTCATACTGGCTGTGTGTTAAAGTGCCTAAAATTGGTGCTTCCTTATCTTGTGAGCCATTGTTTTAATGCCGTATTTAACTCAGAAGAACATTTTTCATTGCATTTGGTCTAAAATCCCTATTCCGTCTCACAGCTAACAGCCACACACCTCCTCTGCACATTATGCTGACTTATAAATCAGCTGCATTGAATGACAGAACAACATTGGACACACACTGAAGGAGCTGCAGTGCTTGATTTGCAACTTGGCTGAACTGAAAATCACCCAGGATGATATTTTGTGGAGGAGCTTGTGAGGATGCTAAGGAGGAATCGGTTCCAAAATCATTCTCTGGGACAGTCAAGTGAGGTGTTGGGGTATGATTAATGCTTCTGTATTGTGCAGTGGGGTTAGTCGTCTACTTTTAATTGTAGGTGTAAGCGTGATTCAAGGTCTGAGTGTTGCTGATAAGGTAGGCAGACTGGTTGTATTACCGGGAAGCTGGATGTTATCTGCAGGTTTTTGATTGTTTACAGAATCTGTGTCTGTATTTTGTGTTACAGTGCTGGGATTTAATCCTCTGTTTCATGTGCCAGAATCTGTGCTTGCAGATTTGAGGCTTCCATCTTACACATTTCACTAATTTATTTCATCAAACCTCACCGGTGGGACTGGTACACTTGCTCATTTATCTCCAGTCCTCACAGAGCTCAATACATTGACCTCCAATGCAAAGGTCAGAATGAGGTCAGCAAGTTATTTCTATACTAAAGAGGTCAGGGTCCAAAGGTGTGGCGAGCTGTCGTATTTCTGTCACTTCCCCCTATAACACACTACATAATTGAGTTGGCCTTTCCCCAGATTGCATTTTTATATCTCTCATCATGTCACAGAGTCAGGGTGTATTTCAGCTGTGGGACAGATGATCTACATGTATTTGTTGGAGGAATACCAGCCGCTGACGCTCTGCCATTTACCTCTGGTGGTGAAGTCTTCATCAACCCCCTGGTATGCGTCTTATTAGCACCTGAAGCATGTCGGAAACTAAAAGAATACAAAGCTGGAGCTCATTTATTTATTTAAAAAAATCATTTGAGGCATTTCCACCTCATTGGTTCAATCCACTGCAGCTTTTTTTTTTTTACACACAAATTTCTGACATTCAGCAGCAAAACAGTGAGATTCACAGGCGTTTTCTGACCAGGAGGGATGGCAGCTCCACTTTTTCATTAACGGTGGCTGAACATCCCTGAGCCGGCAGCGTCTGTCAGCTCGCTTGCATTACGGCTCACAGAACCAGAAATGGATTTGAGCCCTTTTTTCACAGGAACTCACAATAGTACTGTGTTTCTGGGTCACTGTTGGCAAGAGTAAGCATAGTTAAGTATATCTCCTCATGTAAATCTTGATAATGCATATTTATTCATCTCATACCTGCAGATTATAGTTTCACATAAACATACAGCCAGCGCATATAATAAGGCATTTACAAAATTTAACTAAAAGCTGAACTGAAACTCATATCTTCCACAAGATACGGAATTCATTTCTAAAATTTTTAGAACCAAGACCTGATAAATCATCATCATAATTTATAAAGTAAGACCATACCCCTTTTTTTTGTTGTTGTTGTTGTTGTTGTTAAATGATGTTTGATTATGTATCAGACATTTAAAAAAAAAAAAATGGATGATGAGAAGTATTCAAGTCAGTATTACTTATATTGTCTGTCAATTATTATGTTATGTTATTTACTTTCACAGCTTTTCAAAATTCAGAGGTGGTTGGGGGGGGGGGGGGGGGGTTATGTTCAAGGGAGACCCACACAATATTATCATTTCATGGAAATATATGTAATGTATGAAAACCTTAATAAAAACATGTGTTAAAAAATAAATAAATAAAAAATTAATTAGGTCAAGCGTTTCTGAGTCAGTGACCCATTTAGCTTTACCTCATCTAATACGTTAACATAGGATCAGTTTTACTTTTACTTTATGTTTTATATACTACCATGGAATGATATTTGATATGATGATATTTTTAACATTACAATGGCAGCTACGAGTATGATATCCTCTATTTGCGTGTCTTATTGGCAGGATTTCATTTGAAAAGCTTCCAATAAAATCTATTTAAGACAAGTGGAGTGATGTTGTAAGCTTGTGAATGCAAATACTACCTACGCTTCAAGTCAATTGTTAAAATGTCAGAGTGTTTGGCTTAGTGGGGATGCATGTGGGCAACTGGGGAGGGGGATGGGGGGGCATGGGTGTGAAACGTCAGGCTTTTATATTACAGAAATGACTGTACTAATTAACGGATCGAGACTCTCTCAAATATCACATTAATGTCAATGACTTCATGGGGGGGGGGGGGGGGGGGGGGGGGGGGGGGGGGGGGTGTCAGAGCTTTGAGGCCTGCAGTGCTTCATTTTACAGCTCACATCATAGGAGCTCCCTGTGGGGCTTACTATAAAAGCTCACAAGACTGAAGTGCAATGAGAAACGCAGGACTACTTCATTTTTGGATGGTAGAAATTTCAATAATGCAAGACCAGACCTTAATAATGATGATGTCAGTCATGGTTTTTAAGCTGCATATCATGAATTCCAATAGATTAACAGATGTATTTCTTCTAGTTTTACATAAATATTTTATGGGGTGTACAGATCAGTGCTAGGACCTGATTCAGACATGCATAGAATCTGCTCAGTCAGTGTTAACTTACTGTAATGTGCTGTGACAGGAGCTTGTTTTCCTACAGACTACCAACGGGACAAAAATCCCAAACTGATTCAGCGGAGATGCAGGTAAATCAAAAACTAACACAGAAAGACAGAATGCTTGCATGTCACCGAGGGAAAAACACACATACTGTAACTCAAGTTTATTGTCCTTGCTTGTATGTATTTGTTAATGAGCCCACTCGAGAGAATGCTAACATTTACATGATGTGGCTTCAAGGAGCAGTGAGCTTGTATATTGTCACATAAAACCTGGAAGGAATGGCTGATCTAATTAAACCGAATTCCCTCTCTATTGCCCCAAGATTTTTTTCAAGCTATAAACATCCTATCATTCAAATGTCACCTTGTACAAACTAATGAACATGCTTTAACTCTGAAGATACAAGTGAAAGCAAAATGTATTCTTGTCTGGGATTCAGACTAGAGACAGAGTTACAAGTGTGATTAAGACAACAAAGTATCGGTGTCTGTAGAGAGTGTCTGAAAGCCTCCCCCTAAACACACTGAGTCTGATGAGTATAGATGTGAGTTCACTTTAGGAGAAAGTTGCAGCACTACAGTTAAAGTCAGCCCAGACACAGCCACTCAGTGTCTGGAAACAAAATCAGCATTTCTCTACCTATAATGAGTTAAAGTAACATTAAAGCACTTGATTGAGTCATTTGCACTAGTGTTGATTTGTGCATTAATGTACCAAATTACAGTATAAAACTCAGAAAACTTCACAGCTTCAAGTAAGACGTAAGGCCTCATCAAATAAGTCCCTGGTGGAAAACTGAGTTCTGGGTTTCCTGATCTCCCCCACAGCCCAGGAGATACTGTACTCTAGCAATCAATAGCACTGAGCAAGCATCAGAGTTTTTATTATCTACAAGGCCCTGGCTTGATCCTCCACTGTAGTGACTAATCTAATTGGAGCCGACACTGATTCCCCAGCTGTGTGGTGCTGCCAAAGAGAGAGAAGACAGAGATGTCAGGCAGATTTTGTAAATCAATAGTCAGACTCAGACAATTTTACTTCCTTCTCACCATCAGCACGTTCACACCATCCATCTGACAAAGTCTTGTTAGCGCACTCTCTACTCGTCACCTCAGTGCTAATAGAAAAAAAAAAAAAAAAAACATTGCCTGAGTTTCCCCTTGTATGCACTATTAGAAACCCAGTCAATGGCTTGTATCCACTCTGCTATTAAACTACACTATCTGGAAAGTGTACCATTGGGGTTTTCAAGCGCTGTCTCTCCAGAAGGCTCTGCAACAGCATTTCATGTAGAAATATGACTCAGCGAGGTCAGTGCACACTTCAGTAATGCTGTCATGCTTTGGACTAAAGTTGGCATTCCTATAAAAAATGTTTACCCAGACAACTGTAGCTATTTCAGACACTTGAAAAAGGAAAATATTGAGAGTGAACACATTGTAGGCCCTAAACAAGCCCTTTAATTTGATATTCATCCGAGATGGAAATGAATGAGATGCTATTATATTGAGCAGACAGTGTTAATTACTCATGTATGAATTATTCAGCCTTTAAACGATTCACTGAAATATAAATGCACCCGTTCAATAGTTGCCAACACTGTAGAAGACTCAGGACTCCCTCTGGGGGGATTTCTGAGCCAGTGATGGGTTGCATCTTAAACGCCAGACCGCAAAATGACACCAGAGTTAAATCTTCAGCTGGCACACTGAATCAGCAAAGGCTGTACATCGCCCTTGACTGCGGCATCATCTCAAATACTGAGTGGCCATAGGAGAGACTTGGAAGGTTTTAAAGGTTTCTGAAGTTTTTGAAAGTTTCCTCAGGTTGGAATGACTTTAGTTTACGTACAATCAGTCAGTAGTAGGAGGGAGGATGAACTAAAGACAGTTTAAAGGCCAATTTAAAATCCTACACAGTCATGGAAGTGCATTAGTATAATATAATACATATGAAAAATAAGACCAAGTATCCTGTAGTCCAACAGCATATTTAAAGACATTAACTGATATTCATTTGACCTTTCAAGATCACTCAAGGTCAAAGGGCATGGCACCAAATGAAAGCCCATGAAAAAACAAATTCATTCATTCATTCATTCATTATCCTCCGCTTTATCCGGGGCCAGGTCGCGGGGGTAACAGTCTAATCAGGGACGCCCAGACTTCCCTCTCAGGGACGCCCAGACTTCCCTCTCCCCAGACACCTCCTCCAGCTCTTCCGGGGGGACCCCGAGGCGTTCCCAGGCCAGCCGAGAGACATAGTCTCTCCAGCGTGTCCTGGGTCTTCCCCGAGGTCTCCTCCCGGAGAAAACAAAAAACAAATTCACAAAAAAAAAAAGAATAAAAAAATATTTCTCAATTCTTTGGACAAACTTGGTAGACCTTGCCCCAAGGAGCCTCTGTTATGAATTTCAATTGATTCTGGCTGTTTTGGAGAAGACATTTCTAGAAATTTGGACGTAGATGACCTTGGATTTGACCTTTCAAAGTCAGTCAAGGTCAAAGGTCATGGCACCAAATGAAAGTCCATATGTGACTTCCTATCTATTGCCAATGGTAATTATGTCAATACCTTAAACTGTTTTGAAGTTATAGCACATTGAAATTTATCCCATTATAAACCAATGGGGATTTTTCAAAAATTCATAAAAATAATTAAAACATCAATATTTTCCAGTCTTTGAACAAACTTGGTAGACCTTACCTCACAACAAATATCAAGTCATTCTGATTAACGATTTCGGAGGGGAGGATTCTTGAAAAATTGTTTATGGACAGACGATGGATGGACAGACAGATGGACGGACGACAACTGATACCAATAGTCCATCAGACCCTTTGGGCTGTTGGACTAAAAAAACTGAATCAGAAATGTAACAGGTCTGGTTGAGACACCCTGGGTTACTCCCACGGGGCCACCTCCCCATTAAACATTAACAGAACACCTAGCGTAATGCTATGTGCTCTGAAAGCGGTCATTTTATGGGTAAGTGTTTCAGATAATAGCTAAGTGCTCCGTGAGGTCTTTCAGGACTTTTTAGAGGCTTCAGTAATGACAGTATCAGAGGTTGCCGATGGCTGCCCATGGTGGACTGGTAAGGCTCTTCTATTTGCTCGAAAATGGACACTTTGGACTGGATGCTTCTAAAGTGTTTTAGGTAATTGCTCAGGCATTAACAAGGGGCTCCCTGGAGTACTTGGGGTTGTTTCTCAGGTGGTCATGACCAGCCTCTCATACTGAAGTTGAAAGCCTGTACAATGTGCTTAGTATGTGCTCTGATACTGATAATTTCAGACAGGACTTTGTACTTTTTCCTAAGTGTTTTAGAGTAATTGCCAAAGTATCAGCAAGTGATCTTGGGGGTTTTGAGTTTCCAAGGTCAGGATTTTGCTGTGGTGCAGCCAAGGTTATTATCGTTAACGAAAACGAACGAAATGACGAAAACTAAAATTGAAAAAACATTTTCGTTAACTGAAATTAATAAAAACTCTAATTAAAAGAAAAAAACGATAACTAACTGAAACTGTATCGTGAGCTTACAAAACTAACTAAAACGTATAAAAATTATGGATACAATTCCCTTCGTTTTCGTCTTTGTCAATGTCGGATTGATATGAAATTGATTTATTTCGCTCCAGCAGTTTGAGCTGGTGACACCATACGACACTTCCCAGTCTGTCATGTCTGGTCACTGGTGGTTTCCAGTGGTCTTCTGGTCCCCACTCTACCTGGAACATACAGACTAAAGCTGGGACACAGCAGCACAGTCCTGTCTGGGGTTTACTGTAGTGATACATGGGTCGTTTTTTTTTTTTTTTTTTTTTTTTTTTTTATTTTGGCGTACCGTGTGTGTGCGCGTGAGTGACAGAGACAGAGCAGAGCTAAAGGACAGTCAGTGTTGAACTAGCATCCAGGTTAAAACTGGAGAGTTTATCACCATGAAAAGGCCTTCCAAGCCCTGAACTGCACAGTTTAGAAGAGGAGAAAAGAGGAGGATGAAAACTAATCCAATTACAGAGGTATGGAACCTGTTAGAATGTTAAAAAACGTTTGATGTTACTAGCTACAGCTAGCTGAACTGAACTGAAGCAAAGTTGGCTAATAATGGAACTGGAGATGATTAAGAGATGAGATATCTGCTAAGGTGTGGTTTACTGATGAGGAACTGGGTTAGATATGTTTATAAGTGGTTTATATATGTTTCTGTCTGCTTTAACTGCTGGTTAGCTGGTTTATAATATGTTCCTATCTGCTTTAACTGCTGGGTAGCTGGTTTATAATATGTTCCTATCTACTTTAACTGCTGGTTAGCTGGATTATATATGTTTCTGTCTGCTTTAACTGCTGGTTAGCTGGTTTATAATAGGTTCCTATCTGCTTTAACTGCTGGTTAGCTGGTTTATATATGTTTCTGTCTGCTTTAACTGCTGATTAGCTGGTTTATAATAGGTTCCTATCTGCTTTAACTGCTGGTTAGCTGGTTTATAATATGTTCCTATCTGCTTTAACTGCTGGTTAGCTGGTTTATATATGTTTCTATCTGCTTTAACTGCTGGTTAGCTGGTTTATATATGTTTCTATCTGCTTTAACTGCTGGTTAGCTGGTTTATATATGTTTCTATCTGCTTTAACTGCTGGTTAGCTGGTTATATATGTTTCTATCTGGTTTAACTGCTGGCTGCTTTGTGCATCTCCTCTCCTGCTTTGCACATCTTCGCATTGTTTCACGTAAGTGACGTGTATGGATTGCACCCCACCTCAACCTGCTATAGGGAATTTATACATTGTACGGTACATTGTGTCTCTGCTCAGTCCATGAGCCGCCCTAACCCGACCCCCAAATAAAGTGTCCAGGGTAACCCATATCCATGCCTCACTAATTTCTTTGAATAGGATGATGAGGAAGATAAAATATATGAAATAACTAAAACTAATACTAAAACTAAACTAAACTAAACTAAAACTAAGCATTCAGAAAAAAACGATAACTAATAAAAACTAACAAACCTGCTCTAAAAACTAATTAAAACTAACTGAATAAGAGAAAAAAAAGTCAAAACTAATTAAAACTAAACTATAATTAAAAATCCAAAACTATTATAACCTTGGGTGCAGCAGAACATTTATTTAATATGCGCCGAAAATACTTGTATTTAATTGATGCATCATATTAGGTGTTACCTAAGATGTGATTTCAGGTGATCATCAACAGCCTTGTGTGGTGTGTTAGTATAGTGAACATGAACTTTTCTGACAGGATTTGGTACATGATTCTAGTGTTTAATGGTGATTTGAGTGATTCAGATTGATTCTAAGGACTCCTCATCTGTTTGTTAAACTGGGATGTCTACATTATGTGATGAACTTTGATTGAAGTATAAGATGTGAAAATGCTCATAGTTGGATGTAGATGGTTGTAGCTGATCAGAGGCAGTAGACATTAACCTCTTTGCAAAATGATCCAAGTGTATCCTCTTGTTAACCTCAGAAATGTGAGAAAATGTCACCTTGATAATAATTAAAGTTCTTTACACAATATTTTAATTCACAGTTATACAAGGACAGCAGTAGCAGGTAGAGAAGGAAGATAACTCTATAAAATGGAATGTTTGAATTAGAATTGTTACAGTTATGGTTAAGATCCATCAGTGTCCTTTGGGAGATGTGTGTGATGGTGAATGGTGTGTGAGGAAGCATCACTTAAAGGGGTGAATGAAAATGTTTAGAGTAGACATACAGTTACAGTGAAGAGTCTAAAATCTTCATTAAAATACAGCAAAATGAAAAATAAATGTGTGTTTTTATGTGCTTTTGTACACTCGAGGCCACATGATACCATTACTGACCTCTACTTCTGCCTCTGTCCGTTACAGTGGATGACTGAGGTGTGTGTGCACCATCTTGTGGTGAAAAGTCTCAAGTACATTTTTACAAACTTAATGTCTGTTGAATCAAATTAACTGAAAAATAAAATATCAAAAACTTATTTCAGTTATTGCAGATTAATGTACGCTGGACTGAAAGAGTCAAGACAACTGCATGTATATAGTGTATTAACAGACCTGAGATGTCTGTGTTAATTTAATCAAATAAAAATGTGTGGTAAGTTAATGTTCTGGCTTAATCTTACTCTTAATATAAAAAGCCTAAAAAATGGCTTTTTTACATGAAAAAATCAAACCATAGATAATAACTCATTAAAACATCTAATACCATTGATTTATACACTTTGTTTTTGTGTCTTTACTTGTTTACTTTGTACACATTTCACGTTTTGGTCCATTTAAGTTATGGTCAGCTGATATAAATGTTACAAACACACATCTGTCACAAACAGGCTTTCACTTCGCAAGAGTATCTTTTCTATTCTTGCAGAAGAAAATCCAGGATTTCCCTAAATTTGGAGGAGTGTCTATTTGCATGTGGATGTTGACACACTGTTTTTCAGTGGCTGTTTCACTGAACAAACATGTAGCTTATTGTGAGTTCTGTACTTTGGTCCAGTGTGTGATTATCAGGACGTCAAAACACTTTGGAATGGCACCGTTTTTATGGTTTTCGCTATGTTTGCTGCTTTTAGACTTTCAGCTGGGCTCTGGAGGTATTACAAAAATGTTTAAGATGCTATCAAATAACTTTCTATTTTGGCTTTATCTGTATCCAGTCTTCTTGATTTAATATTAAAGGTCTATTTGTATTTTCTTACATACCTCTGCTCATTGTTGTGGTCATCTGTGAGACACTGTACCTTATAGACAGGATGTGTGGTTGATTTTTCCTTTTGTTTTTTTGTTCCCAGCTCCAGTTGTAGACCCGGTGTTTCTCTCCGTTCAGGCAGCCAACAGTGTTCTGCAGAGACAAAAACGTGAAAATACTGGATTTTTTGAGGAGTTTCTACAAGGCGACTTGGAGAGAGAGTGTATAGAAGAAAAATGTGATCTGGAGGAGGCCAGAGAGACCTTTGAGAATGATGAGAAGACGGTGGATATTTGTTTAGTTTGTTTATACAGAAGTATTGGTCTTTGTTGTCAATAGTTATAATAAAGCTTTACTTTTATTGTAGATGGAGTTCTGGGCGGGATATATAGGTAAACATTCAGTAGCAGTGCTTGTATGTTTTTATTTATCTGTGTGTTTTTATGGTTTAGAAACCCCTCCACCCATTACCTATTATCATGTGTCAGAGGACTTCTTGTAATTCCTAAATTTATCACCTTAGGAGACATGCTGTAATTTCTGCTATTGCATAAACCTTTCATCTGGAAAAAATCCAGTCCAATTATCATGTCATTTGATGGCTCTGAACTGAGGTACTGTATGTTATTTGCAACCCCACAGATGGAAATCAGTGTACGTCAAGTCCTTGTCTGAACCAGGGGACATGCAAGGACCTCCTTCGTTATTACACCTGCTTTTGTCCTCCTGGCTTCATCGGCAGGAACTGTGAGATTGGTAAGTGAAAGTTCTATAGCTGCACAAGATCAAAATAAATTAGATTTTTATGTTTCATGACCCCACTTTGTTTAGAATATGAGACCTGGTGTCAGTCTCACAGGAGTCAGCTATTGAATTGTTTTTGTTTAGTTCTTTTTATATCGAATTAATGCCTCACATTGACCATAACTTCTATTCTAGGTTCCAAGATTAGATTGTTTGTCTTTTTGGATGTTTTAAAATCTGTAGACAAGGTGCCCTCTGTGTGAGAAATGACTGCATTGTTTGAGAATCATATTTTTACACATCATGTCAGGGTAGAAAGAGAGGAAAAAAAAAAAAGAAGAGTGTTTGTAAATTATTCAGCAGGTTCAATACACTGTCTCCATACTTACTATATTTATTTTTTCTATCTGTACCAAAGGACTGTAATGACATTCTGATTTGTTGCTCCCCTTTACATTCTCTAAAATGAGCTCAAATTTAAGTAGTTGGTCTCATTAGACAGTTGAAAATACTTGGAGGCACAAAATATTGTATTTATACATCATGTTGACAAATGTGATGCATACCTGCTGTTTAGGTTTAAATCACTTTACAGTTCATTACCGATCGGCTGAGGGGTATTGTAATCGTTTCGTACTTTGTCTGTCTGTCTGTCCGTCCATTCAAGGACATAATTGCATTACCTGAAGAATGCATTGAGATATCTGCACCAAATTTATACTGTGGATGCATTTTGGCATGGAGCCAAAGCCTAAACTAGGTGACCTTGACCTACTTTTTCAAGGTCAAATGGCCTTGTGCAGTTATAATATCTGAATACTTTCAAATAGAAATATGTTTGTAATAACTTTTACACAAAGATAATCTAATCTAAATTATAGGGCAGTAACTTTCAACAGAATATTACACTATATTTGGCCGAGGGGTAGTAAAAGTGTGCAGTACGTTATGTTTATATAGTATATTTGTATTATCTTTGGTTGTGTATATGGGTGCAACACTGTTTGCTAACCGTGTTGCTGTCGGTCTTGGTCAGGACTTGGTCTTCTAAATTTAGACTTTTAGTGTAATCGAGTCATTTGTTGATTAAATGATGGTCAAATTATTTTAAAAACTGGACTCATTGAGATGTTAAGTGAGCCTTTGTGCCCTATAGATGTGAAAACTGTCATTCTGGAAAAGACCTTTAATTTGGATCATGCATGTATGTAAGATGGGTCTGAATATTTATGCATTTATCTTCCTCAGTGGTAGCAAGAAGGTGTGATGTGAACAATGGAGACTGTATACACTTCTGTGAACCAACGGGGACCTTTGGAGCAAAATGCTCCTGTGCCATGGGATACAAGCTGGCACAGAACGGGATCGACTGTGACCCAGAAGGTACTGATGCATTTCTGTCCTCTTTTCTATATAGTGTATTGATGACTCTTAACTTCTACCAGGGGACTTTTTTTACATTGCCAGATGAATTCCCGTGTGGCAGAACTGCCCTGACTGAGATTGGTAATGCCTTAAGAAGGTCCGTCTTCGCCTTTGATGAAAGCCTGCAGAACAACGCTTCTGTGATAACCATCAGCACCACCACACCCTCACTTCCAACTTCAGCCAGTACCACAACATCCATCCCTGACACATTTGACTCAATGGAAAATGAGACCGAGTGGATGTACAATAACACAGACTCCCCCACAGGGAAGCCTTTAAGACCTTACAGACGCATTGTAGGTGGTGAACTGGTAACTCCAGGAGAGATCCCATGGCAGGTACAGACAGACTGGAGGTAGTAGGAGTTAAAAAAAATTCATGGGGTTTCATTAGAGGGAATACATGCGTTTAATGTTCTTTTTTGTCTGCTGTGTCCAGGTTGCTTTGATAGCTCGTCCCAGTGGTCAGTTATTCTGTGGGGGCTCCATTCTCAGCAGTCTGTGGGTCATCACAGCTGCTCACTGCCTGGTGGAGGCACAGAACTCCTTCTTCGTCAGAGTCGGTAAAAGTCACTACCACTGTTTACAATGAATGAATCAATAGGCTCATCATGGTTTATTTGACTTAGGACCGCATTAGAAATAATGAGCTTATAATTAAATATATACATTTTGAATGAGCACAGTTTAGCTCTGATTGTGCATGAAAGAAAGCACTTATTGGGACTTGGGGGCATGTTATAGATTGACGTAATGTATTGCACCAAGTAAGAAAGTTCTTTGAAAAATGAATATAGAATAAGGTCTCTTAGGATTTCTATCATATCCAAGCAAAATTTGTATTGTAAGTGTTATATTCCTAACTAAACTGGTATTGAATTGGAATGAATTAAAGTGGGGAGCTTGGGAACTAAAACTGGATCAGAGCTGGAGAACACAGAGGGGGGCGGGGGTAATAGGACCTATTTGTAAATACAGGGTGTATCAGAAAAAAGTAGACTCTCAGAAAAAACGACATAAAACCGAAACACGAAGACATTTTGAAAATCTGGTCATGTGTGTTTATTGACCATGTGATTCTCCCTTGATTGACACCAGTGTCCTGGGTCAGTTTTCATGCTTCAGTCAACAATGCAAATTTGAATTGTGCAAAATGAAAGTCTTTTGTGCATGGAAGTGTAAGGGTTAATATGAGATCTGTCACCATGAATGACCAGTTCCATTGGCCTTTTACTTGCATACATAAAACAGGAAAAAAATAATTATATGTTTATCCCCTACCATCATTCCTTAAGTGTAAAACCCAAATCTTTTCTCACTGAGCAAATTTCACTATTAATTTTCAGTTTCTCATCGATGTGTGAAATCTTTGTATCGATGGTAGGTGGTTAACATGTAATTATTTTTCTCCAGTTTTATGCATACAAGTAAAAGACCAATGGAACTTGTCATCCATGGCGACAGATCTCATATTAACCCTTACACTTCCATGCACAAAAGACTTATTTTGCACAATTCAAATTAGTGTTGTTCACTGAAGCATAAAAACTGACCCAGGACACTGGTGTCAATCAAGGGAGAATTACACGGTCAATAAACACATATGACCAGATTTCTCAAAATTTCTTCACATTTTGGTTTTATGTTGTTTTTTTCTGTGTCAACTTTTTTGATACACCCTGTATAGCTGAGCAAGTAATTGAAGTACAGAATAGTAGGTGAAATTTGTCACAACTAACATAAATGATGCACTGTGGTGTTACAGAGATACTTGTGTCTGAAGATCATATTCTTCAGACACAACAGAACATTTGTTTTTGGAACAGACCCTAGCAAATAAATAAAAAAAACCCTCTATTATTATATTGAAAAATAATAAAAGTTCACAGGGCAATATCTGTCAAAGTAGATGCAAAGTGACTTTTGACACTAATGTCCTGTGTCCTTTTTATCCACAGGGGAGAATAACATCTACATCAACGAGGGCACGGAGCAGGACTATGAAGTGTTACAACAGCATATACACCCACGCTATAATGCAAATATAAGCTTGTTTAACCATGACATTGGCCTGCTGTATCTCAAAGACCCCATCACCTTTTCCTCCACTGTGCGACCCATCTGCATAGGCCCCAGGACCTTCACTGAGGCCCTGGTGAAGGACGCATCCCCGGCACTGGTCAGCGGCTGGGGTCGAACACGCTTCCTTGGAGCCATGGCTATTTCTCTGCAGAAGGTTGAGGTTCCTTTTACAGATCGGACAACATGCAAAGACAGCAGCAGCTCCAGGATCACTCCCTTCATGTTCTGTGCAGGATACTATGATGAGGACAAAGACGCCTGCCAGGGGGACAGTGGAGGGCCTCATGCAAACAGTTTTCATGACACATGGTTTCTGACAGGCATTGTGAGCTGGGGGGAGGAGTGTGCACAGAAGGGGAAATATGGCGTCTACACCAGGCTGGCACTTTACTACAGCTGGATACAACATGTTATGGGTGTAACTCATAAACGGCTGGCGTTAGATGTAGAAGACCCAAATTAAAGTATACGTAAGCATATTACTCATAAATACACTGCTGAACAGAAAGTTGGAATAATTGTGTTTTCAGGAACATTCATCTTTTTACTCCTATTTATACACATCAGTAATCATATTTCACCAGGTCCAATGATTACATACTGAGACCAGGTTACACTTTATCTATAAAGAATAAATCATATTGTCACAATTATGTCATGAGAAGAGGTTAAAAAAATGTTTTATTCCAACTTTATGGGCAACAGTGTACTTTAGGTATGGAGAACCCAGTTTAAAGTATACATAAGTGTACTGCTTACATATAGCAGCCTCTTTTGCACCATGGTGTTTTAACCTCACTAGATATTTTTTTTCTCAGTGAACTGTTTACTGTTCAGATGAGTTGGAACAGGACAATGCACAAACCTCAAATGTCATGGGTTGTAAACTCTTAAACCATCATACTGCATGTGTCAGAGTCATTCAGGCCAATAATATATTTCACATTTTAACCAATCAGTTACTACATGTTGTCTTAAACAATAAATTATGAATATATGCCATCAAATTTAGGTCATACCTGCAGTGTCCTTACAGTGTAGCTGGACAATAATGTTTTACCTCCATCTGCTGGTGAAGAAGTGTTTTACACACAGTGGCACAATAGAATAAAAACAATCTTATTTTTTACATAAGGCTGTATGTTACACAGTGACCAAATAAAGTCCAAACATGTCTGTGTAGGTTCTCATTTGCCCAGGTTATGATTCTTTTTGGTAGTTCTTCTCGGTTCAACTAGACTGGCTTAGTTCTTTTGAAAACGTTTCGTCTCTCATCCGAGAGACTTCTTCAGTATCAGTTCAGAACTAAAGAAGTCTCTTGGATGAGAGACAAAATGTTTTCACAAGAGCTAAACCAGTCCAGTTGAACGTAGAACTACCAAGAAAAAGTCCATACAGTTTTCATTATTTAAGTGCTTTCTTGAGTGAATCAAATAAACTGACTGTGGTGGTGATGGAAATAATTATGCAAACATCAGTTCTTTTAGATAAAATAATATCACAATATATCAACATACGCCATGTTAAAGACTTTGAATGATTTCAACTCCTGACACAAATCTCAATTATTGCAATAAATATGGTTTATTTCCTTGATTATTTCTTTACAGTACTGAAGCTGTACAAAAAGAAACCAGTTTGGAACAGTGACTGTCGAATACAAACCTGCTCATGTTCAGTTGCCATGCATTTTTTTTTAAATAAACATTCAGCTGTAAGCTTAGGCTACTTGGCTCATTGGGATACATGATATTTCAAGCATGGGTTTTTTGTTTTGTTTTTTCCAACCTGGAAAATCTGTGCAAAATCTGCAGCATTTGGGATTGAAGTTACAATAAAATCATTTGGTAATATAAGCGAAAAGGGAGGGGTGTTGCTGTGCAGTCAAGTGCTCTGGGCTGCACACATACCTCATAATATTAAGAAAGAACATGACAGCAAAATAAATAAATCAACAACATAGGAAATGTGTAGTGCGTAGCAGCTCCTGCTGCTTTCTAAACTAATTACCATATCAAACACAGCGTATCAAAGCCAGCCCTCCAACTGAGGCCTCGATTTGATGTGGTAAATTCATATAAGTCTGCAATCAATATTTAATTAAGCGTTCGACACAGAGGGTATATTTCATGTTGGCTGTATGATCCCTTTTAATGGAGAACCTAAGATTAACGGAGCAGTAATGATGAGGAGGAAACAATCTGCCTCCGTGATGGAAAAGCAGACAGAGCATAATCTCTCTCTGTGTGTTTCTTTCAATATCCCTTGTTTTCCATTCCCTTCACTGTGACAGTCCACTCCCAACGGATCCACAGGAAAATGACAGCAATCAGTTCCTCATTCTCCCGCCTCCCTTTTGTCTATGGGACACACTAAGGAACTGGTTGCCATCCATCTTAATCACATCGGCCTTTGTCTTACATCACACACACTGACATGTCATCTGCTGTCTGCATGCGGGGGGTATGTCTCCCCTGCCTCCATAACACACCTTACATTCAGCAATAAACAGTAAATAAGTGCATAAATAAGGGGAAGTAGACTGCATGGCGTCAAGCAGAGAACACAATGAGGAGACAATCATGGATTTGTTTCTCTACTGTCTTTCCGCCTTATTAAAGTGCCTGTTGAATATTTGTGAGGTCAGGATGAAGCAAGAAAGCAAGAGGATTATTCCATATTGCAAACAGTACATACAAGAGAGGAGAGACTCAAAAAAGAGCAGGAATAAAAAGGCATTATGGCATGGCACATTTTGGCATTTTAACTCCTAGACTGTACAGAACAGCAGTGCCTTCTGGAATGAAATGTTAAAAAAATACAATGAAGTAGTTTAATGTAAAATGTCAACTAACTACACAACGATGGAAATACATTATATTAGTTAAAAATGAGACTGTATATGTACAAAATTTTAAGAAATGTTTCAGGCAAATCCTGGATAAGAATCCAATAGGCGCACAATGAGACAAACACAAACACGTACTGTATAGCCTCAAATTTTAGCTGGAACAAACAAGGACTGAAAAATGAGTCCACAAATAATGAAGTGACCACCTCCTGCAGAAGTAACGTCACTTCCAGTGAGTTGCAGATGGAGTGCCAAAAGGAAGAAACCTTGATTATCAAAAAGAGGAAGACCAAACAGGATTCAGATATCGGCTACTGATTGTCTAAGAGAGCTTAACAGTTCTTTGTGCCTTTTGCGCTGGTGCCATCTTGTGTTTCCTGTCCACGTCCTGTACTGTACCCTCCGGGAGCCCATCAGTGAAAATCTGGGAGAAAATCAGGTTTGTAGATTCCGTGTTTTATTTTAATGATTGAACTTTGTTGAAGAAAGCAGGCGGCACCAGGGAATGAGGAGTGGGCAGCTGATAAGTGCATTAGTTATGAAGACGGCTATGGCTCAATCTGTTTCTTCTGTTTGTTCATCAGATCAATATTTGATTCATATTCTGTGCTTTCTTCTCTACGGGGAGCTGAGTTTTCTCACCTTCAGGTTCCCTGGATCTACAGAAAAATTGAATAATCATTTTAAAGTTCTAGTTAAAAGATAAAATGCTCATCATTATATTGTCAGTTTCTTTACCTCCTAGTCTGGAGGAGGGTCCTCGAGTGTTGTCTCCTATAACCAAACGCAGGCTGCCAGATGCAAGGAAGCCCTCCTGTCGCCGGCTCAGGTTTTTTACCAGCCTAGAAAAATGAGAAAAATGAGAAAAGGACTGAGACTGAAGGAAAGAGAGGGATATTAGATGAATAAATGCAGGAGCAGTAGTCTTACATTTGTCTAACAAGGTTTTAGATCAACTTTTTAGAAAAACATATGCGTGACAAAGACTACAGACAAGAAAAGTGCACCCAGAACAGTTGGATGAAAGGAAAAACAACGGAACAGAATGATCTGCCCTTGCATTTAAAATCATTCTACACAAAGTCTAATCAGAAATTCCAACAAAAGAGCCCCTTTTCTTTTATGTTATCTAAAGCACTGCTGCACATACTCTGAGAGTTTGTCTGATCGTTCACTACTGAGGCAGAGCGGTTTCATCACACCATGGGATGACAGATTAAAAACCCACTCACCAGAGGCCCCTGTTGTCCTCACAGTGTAGCTGAATGACATCACCACACTTGATGATAATACTGCTTGGCCCATTTTGGACACAGTCAGCCATGGCCCTGTATCTACCTGGAGACTGGTATGAAGGAAAAACAACAGCCTTTGAATATATTTAGTGAAGGTTAAGGGGTGGCTCTTTCCAAAATCTCTTTAAATTTGACTAGTGAGATCTAATATGGATTAACGTACTTGATTTAACTTGTTCTGTTGTGATTGTATCTGCAGATCCAGACTTACCAAAGTGTCCTCCTCTGTGTCAGATGGGTGGAAGGCGTCCTGACCTCCAGGCCATTCCTCCAGACTCTCGCAGATGTCTACCGAGTGGTGAGCTCCGGGCCAACCTGTGACATACACCATTGTTTTCGGCTGTAACAGGTATTGATCAGTGCATTTTCAGATCACTGCTCCTGTAAGACACCATGTAGATACTTAGTAACTCTGTCTACAGTATAATGACCCCTTGTCACTTACTGGGAAATTAACAATAACGTAGAATCAATAGCTAATCTCAGTAGCTGAGTCTTTTTCCCCCATATTCCTCGATGTAACTGGCTCTCCAAGTCACTGTAGACCTGAACTGCTGAGGAGGAAGAAGCCACAGTTCTACATCAATTTGACATTATGAAGAAAATCAGCATCAACAGTGTACAAAGTAGAGGGACTGCATTAATTCACTGACATATTCTTTGATTTAGTTACTAAGTATCTACCTAATTTTGACATTGATGTGTGTGGACAATGTGTACTCACTCCTGCGGTTGTGCTGGTGTTTTGGGGAGTGGGACTGGGGGTCTGGACTGCTCCTCCCGGACTCAGTGTCCTCTGAACTCACTGATGCCCTCTGCTGCTTGCTGGAGGAACAACACCAAACAATGTGTCACAAAAGTGTCCTGCACGGAGTCAGCAGACTCAGGATAGAGGTTATTCTAAACCACAAAATCTTGGGTCAGCCCTCACTTCCTGAGAACTATCCATACCCTGAAATCAATGAACAGTGAAGCTGGCCCCAGATCAGTGTCAAAGAACAACTCTGTCCTGTTTTTCACACAGCCATGACCATTCAGGCAGCCAGACAGCAGGACTGAACACAGAACAGCCATGTGCAAACTCCTCTGTACAGTGTGGGACTCGGGTCTTAGAGACCTCGGACTGACACAGTGTTCACATAAAGCAGACATGTGTCAGCACAAGAAAGATCTGGTCTTCCACATTTGGAGATTTGCTTTAATTATAAAGTAAGAACATTTTGGAAAATAAATTATGCAGTAGTTTGATCTCAAAAATGAGCCCCATCTAAAGCAGCAGCTGTCATGACGAAATTAAGAAAACTCATGGAATGACACTTTTTGTTTGCCCTTTGCATTACATGCAAAATAGCAAATCTATGATGCAGAAATAAGAGTAGTTTTTGTTAAAAGTGGAAAACGCACAAGCTGCTGAGAAACAGGCCTGTCAAGACTCAGGGGGGATGGTGGTCAGTTATGAACCAGAATGGAGGTTCTAAAAAGATGCAGATGATGTCAGTATGCAAACAGAGTGGCCCTGGGTTTGGGTCCCCAAGCTGGGCCAAGTGGGTCATGCCAGGACAAGGTGAAGTTGAGCCAGGCTGAGCCAGGCTGAGTTTACCACTGAGCGTTAGGGCAGGTCAGTGGCGCTGAGGGCGGTGGCGGGGGCGCGGCCGGGGCCGTTGCCGGGGGCTTCGGGGACGTGGGCTCCGGGAACGCAGACAGAGAAACACATCAGCCGACAGCGAGACAAAGTCCAGCCCCGGCAGACAGCCCCTGGGGACCCCTCTGGACGGCCGCATGCCCCTGCAGGTGGGGGATGGGAGGAGTGGGGATAGGCAACCAGACAGCACTGGACAGATGGCACCTGCGCCCGTTCTTACACACTGCCACACATAAAGCTTTTTACCAGGCCACCATGAAATGAAACCTCCACATACACTCAAGCTGTGATCAGATGTGACCCCTGCATGTGTGTTATATATGTGCTACTGGTGGCTACAGTCATGCCCTTAATGCACTACTGGAAATACTGCATCTGTGAACAACCACTGGTACTGACCTCTCTGACAGCGGTGGAGAAAGCTGCATGTGTTCCACCATTTGGCTGTGTTGATACGCCTCATCTGTGGAATGAGATAGAACGATGGGTTTCATTTGTAGAACACTTTGATCAGATTGAATCATTTGATTCTAAATTTAGAACCAATGTTTAGTTTTTGAGGCCACTAAACTGTGAAAATAGGTCAAGATTCAAAGCTTAAAATATTTCAACTTAACTTCAAAGCACAGGAGCGTGTGTGTGTGTGTGCGCGCGCGTCTTTGCACTTCTATTTTCGTTATTATTTTCACTTTAGTACAGACCTCTAAGCAGCTTCTGCTGGTTTGTCAGGATTCTGCGCAGCTCATTGAGCCAGGCCATCTTCACCTCTACTGTCGGAGCCTGCAACACCACAGAAACATCACAGGTTCAAAAACAAACCTCTTACTACACTGGTACATTTAATTTCTTTGCTTAGGCCTATAATTTCATCACAGTGATATGACGAATTCAAAGGTATATAACTGATAAATCATGCTTACCTGAACCACGTACACCTCCTCTCTGCCACTGTACCAGATCTCAAACTTTTTTACATCTCCCTTGACGTTCTCTGTGATCCCCACAGCAGTCATCTGCCAAGAGTCATACACTGTTTATGCAGACACACATAGGCAGCACATGATACATCACACTTACATCATGTAACACATCTGTCTTGACAGAACACGAACATTCATATTCACTCACACCTCCGCTGTGTGACGGCTTCCTCCCAACAGCCTCAATAATAAATCAAGAGCACCAGCAGCTGCTGGTGGTGCCAGCTGTGACACCTTCCACACATCAACACATACAACAAAAGAAGTCTTAAAGGAATACATCAGCTTCTGTGGCCGGATGGGCGACTTACACATAGTTCAGCACGTGTTTTAATAAAGCTCAGGTACGGATCACTATAAAGGGTCATGTGTGGGGATCTACGTCAGAGCTGATACCATCTAAGTATTTATTACCTGCAATATATTAACCCTTTATTGGGCAAGTGACTATTTTTGGTAATTTTGTCAGACATTAAATATGGGGCCAATCCTGTGTCTCCGTGAGGTCCAGAAGCATGTTGTTTTTTATAACACTATACAGTGATTCAGAGAGATTTTATAGACATTTTGAAGCTGTAAATAGTGAATATGAGTGATTTTTGTCAGTTTATGACCTTATAATTGTTGTTTTATTGCATGTGTTTACTTTTTAGCAAGTGCTGCTCAGATGTTTTATGGCAAAAGGAAGAAGACTGTTGTCATGCCAACTGACAAGGAGGCAGATGACGATGTCCAATAACACACTAAGGTTGAATTGGAGAATATTTCAATGAGTGCCCTATAAAGGGTTAAAAATCCAAATATTAGTTTACACAAGAGAAGCCAGAACAATTAATCATTACCTTGCCCCATTCCTGACTTTGCATACAGTTTTCAGCCTGCATTTTTTTTTCAAATTGGAAACTTTTGGGATGAATACATATGTTTTTAAATTGCCAGGGATGCTGAACAAAAAAATATAAAGATGTAAAGAAATACAGTGAATTCGATTACAGAGTACAGATTAGATTACATGTAGAGTCCTAAATTACATGAACTTTTCCAATCTCCCACAGTTTTCATTTACATATTTTTACACACTACTAGAATGTACCCAGCAGTATACAGTTATTTACAAAGACTTTCACGGTTGGTGTTCATATGAGACATGTTAATATGGGCCAAGGGTCTAAAAAGCTGATGTACTTCTTGAAGACATAGCTGTGTGTATAGAAACACACACACAAAGACGAAGGCGTACCTTGAGACAGTGCTTGAAGCTGTATGAGGGCGTCTTGTCACAGCCGTCTCCATGCTCCTCTCTGCGTTTACAGAACAGCAAAGCTCTCTCATACAAGAACAGGTGTCTCTGCATAGGTTTGAAGCGAGCCAGTTCCTTCATGCGAGTGGGACCTCTTTTATGACTGATCCACACACTGAAAGAACCCTGCATCAACACTCGGCCCAGGTCGCAAATTTCTCCCTGAATGTGGTGAGAAGGAGCAATTATCAGGAAATAATTGTAGTTTAGGAGATAAAGAAGTTTTGTTTCTTATCAGTCAGTGTGAAAAGACTTGGCTCACCTCATATCCTGTGATGGCGATCTGATGCATGGAGTCATTGACTGATTTCAGTAGATCTAACATCGCTGTTAGCGCCTCCTGCAATTCAGATGTTCCCTCACAATCTGTACTGTATTTCAGCAACTCCTGAATACAAAGAAAAGACCATTAAAGCTGACCCACTCAAACATCAACAATACTACTGAAGGATAGCTCATACATCATATTAAAATGTCTGTATTTATCACATATTCACAGTGTCTAACCTTAAGCAGCAGCTGGTATTTGGTGAGGCGCTGGACTGGTTTCAACAGGTATGAATCCAGACCCAGTTTGTGCTCCAACTTTTTTTGACACTCCTTCACAAAAAAGACAAAAATAATTTTTTTGTGTAAAAGTGACAGAAACAGTGAATGAACTACACAAAACTAACAGCTGAAAATGTAATGTCATTGAAACTGACCTGAAAGAAGGCACAATCTGAGAACTGTCTCCATAGAGCCTCAGAACGTGGCTTGTTCTGACAGTAGCATTCATACATCTGGAAATTCTCCTTCTGAAAATATGGAGAAACATAATAATATGGGATTGTATGAGGAATTTTATCCATGGTCAGTGAAACATCTGTAAGTATGACGTTGTCAGCACTGTAGACAGTATAAGGCATGAATGTACTGCTGTGAAAATGGCATTTTAGCCACTTAAAAAGGCCAATCTAGAAAAAAAAAATCTATTTCCATTACAGTATATGCAAAATTCACCTTGCTGTCAGATAGTCATTTCCATAAGAGACCTGAAACAGCTACATTACTTGTGTCAAAGCCTACAGGCTAAAAAAAAAAATAGCATAATTTGCAGGGCATAATAGTTGCTTGTCTACCAGTCTGTCAGTGGGCCTGTTTGTTAGTCAAATAATAACACAAACTAAACAAATACAGGTTATGGTGGACCAAAAACCCCTGGACTGTGTGACTCTGGTGGCTTCTGTGTACGTGACCACAGCAGTGTGTCTATAGATAAGTATATCACACAGCTCCACTTCAAATAATCACAATTTTAGGGGAAACTCATCATCTTACCCGCTGAAGAAAACAAGCCCCAACAGTTTCGGGTGCCTCCAGACATCCCTCCAGATCCTGAAGGAAAACCCTATATTCACAGAAAGGTCAAAAGTCATGAATTAAGATCTCAAAAGCCTCGTCTTCTATTAAGAACAAAAATTATTTTCAAAGGGCAGTATTTCATGAACATATAGTATTATATAGGAGGCTTGTGAGATAGAGGAATTATAACGTACAAATCAAATATTAATTTTTAGAATTTTTTTTTTATTATAAAAGGATCCTGTGTTTTAAGTAAGTAAATTTTATTTGTATAGCACTTTTCACAGATAAAATCACAAAATGCTTTACAGTTGAGAATAAAATGTCATACATACACCAAGATAAAAAAAAAAAAAAAACAATAGCACAGAGAAACAGACAATAACACAAGCCCAAAAAGAAAAGACAAAACATCAACCTGGGCTAAACACCTGCCTGAAAAGATAAGTTTTAAGCTCCTTCTTAAAGAAGTCAATGGACTCTATGCTACATAGAGTTAGAGGTAGTGCATTCCACAGGCAGGGAGCACTGGTATGCAAAGAACGTTCTCCTCTGGTTGTAAATTGGGTGCGGGAACCATCAAGAGTCTCTGGTTTGATGACCTTAATGAGCGTAAGGGAGAATAGAGTGTTATGAGTTCTTATTCACTAACCTGCTGTGAAAATTATAGATTTCTGGCATGTTTCCAAAGAGGATGTCTCTTTTACTGCGCAAAATTGGGGGAAGAAGTCCAGACAGAGCTGGGTTGTCCATCTCAGCTCTGTAACCCTGCAGTGTTTAATCACAATAATGAAAATATGGAGGAATAGAAGTTATGCATTATGTAGTAAAAGATAAAAAGCAGAACATATAGTGTGTGCAGACATGACAAGATTTTTTAACTATGTTTTTTTGGAAAGGAAAAAAGGGGTTGAAGGGGTTTTCTTACCAATAGGATGGATAGAAGCTCCTCCACATATATTCTCTCAGTCTCTATGAGTTCTCTCATCACATGGCTGTAACACAAACATATAGAACAAACACAAAGAAGTTGACAGAGCGAGAGCCAGAGGGCATCATTAACACTGAACAAAGAGAATCACAAAGTAAAAACATCAAGAGTGCAGAGGGCAGACAGATAGGTGCATGGTTGCCTCCTACTCACCGCTTAAGGAGATCTGGGCTGTCCTCTCCCTCCAGACCGTATGACACACAGCTCCGACTCTCCTGGTAATCGTGAATCACCTCGATCTGAACACAACACGAGGTGGACACAAGTGATTTAATAGCTGAACCGAACAGGGAAGTTGAATAAAAGATAATAACGCAACTTAAAATTTTAGCGTTGGTATTCTTTGATGTTCAACACAGCTTTAACAAAGTAAAAAAAAATCCATAAATATCATAAAAAAATGATCACACAGTTCTTGTCTCCTTACTTTTCGGGCATTGGGGCTCTTTCTTGACCCCCGCTTTCCAGGCAAAGAGAGGTCAAATGTGAACTTCAAACCATCACCTACAAAAACCAAAATGTCGTCATTATCAGCAGCAGCAGCAGCCGTTCTTTAAAGTTTATGAGTGTAATTTATGCACAAAAATCTGTGTTTCTATATGCTCTGAAGAGATGGCTAGTTTAGAAGTCAACAGTATGTCATATATAATTACTTTTAAAGCTGCTCTATGTGATCACAGAGTCTCTAAGGGTGTGACTTGCCCTACCCATGACCTACCTTTATTCCTTTGTAATTTAAATAAAACATTAATCAATCATGATAGACAGCTAAGGTAATCAGTGATAATCCTACACTTCCTCCAAAGGTGCAGATTGGAAAATGTATGTACAGATCTGAAGCAGCATTTGGCACAACTGTCGATGTCCTTTTGATCACGGTAGCTGAATCCTTACATGCTAGTCCAACCTCAGCTACGAGAGTAGAGCGAGCGAGCGAGAATTGGTCCCTTGCACGTGCCAAGTTACATGTTCATCAGCGGCATATATGCATGTATGTGTGTGCATGCATGTACCAGATCAAATCAATCAAAGCTAACCATTTTCCCCTTCATCTCCTTCCTTAAAAGGCTGTTATGTGGAGTTTGAAGGCAGCAGCCTCAGAGGGGATCCCAATCACTCGCATTCTCTTTCTTGTTTTTACTCTCATCAGTGTTAACCCTTTTTTTTTTTTTTTTTTTTTTTTTTAATGGGCAACAAAATCATAAAGGCAAAGACAAAAAATGTGCATCCTTGTACACTGAAATTCTCAATGGAGGAAAACACATTCAAATAAAAGAAACACACAGATAACACATACACTAATAATTGGATACTACTGTATATGGCGAGTTTTGTGTAACCTCCCTTGAGACACAAAGCAAGATGAAAGGTTCTTTAATGTATATGAACCACATATGCTTCTACAGCAGCTATCCTGACTAATAGAGCAGTCAGGTGCTTCCCAGTGGACTGATTATACCCTCTACCCTTGTTCCAGCTTGTTTGTTACGGTACCCCTTAGCCCTGAAGCCTGTTGAGGAACACCTAAAGCTAGCTTACTGGGACTGTGTGATGTGTTAATTTCATCACTGGTGCCTAAAGGAAACATGCAAGGGGCAGGGAAATCCTGCCAGGCCAAAGAGCTTGGACGAGACCCCATACTGGGCCTGGGAAACTGGGGGAGGGTTTAGGGAGCTGGTACGAGGAAATTCTATATATCAACCACAGGGAAGCAAGACAAATAATTTATTACAACACAGGTTCAATCTTCAAGAATGAACGAATGACGTGACAAAATATATTCACTGCAGATTCTCCTTTTCGTGTGTGTGTGTGTGTGTGTGTGTGTGTGTGATAGCATGAATGTGTGTTACATACTATGCTTAGGGGAGAATAGTGGAGACTTGGAGCGTGGTGGGTTTTCAGGCCTTGGGGCCACTAGCTGGACTGGTCGTATGTGTTTATCTGCCAGTTTTCTCAAACAAGCCTGTCGGTTCTGGATCATCTGCTGCACAGCTGCATGTTTCTCAAACGTTTTGCCTATCTGAGCCTGAAAGTGGATAAAAAAAAGTAAGTGGTTATTTTTTTGTGACATCCATAGATGGTTTAAATGAATAAAAATGAACACATGAACAGGAGGTTTGATGATTAAATGTTCCATTAGCAGGTTAAGATAAGATAAGATAAGATAAGATAAGATAAGATAAGATAAGATAAGATAAGATAAGATAAGATAAGATAAGATAAGATAAGATAAGATAAGATAAGATAAGATAAGACCCATATGATCACACCATGGGGAAATTTAACAGTTTACAACAGCAATATGCAACACACCAGTGCAAAAGAAAGGCAGGTATAAATAAATGTTCTTAAAAGTATAAAAATTTAAGTATTAAATTTAAAGATATTTACATATTCACATAGTGACTGCACATATACATGATGTAATATGGGGGTGGTGGAGGTCACTCATTCTACATGACAATATCAATGCTTCATTTGGCAGAATAAAGAAATTTCTTTGTTATGTTAATAGTATTTTTCCCACACATTCCTTTTTCCCAGACCTGCAGCTGAGGTGTGATGACAGCCTCATACTCGATGGCCAGTATTTCAGGTCCTGAACTCAGCAGAGATGGCGCCCCCTCCAGGAAGTTCTCAATGTCCTTTAAAGCAGACTGAGCCCCCTCCTTAGACTGGAACTTATCTACCAGCTGATTCGCCAGCAGATATGCTCCATTATCACACCAAGACTGGGCCTAAAGGTAGAGAACATGTGTGTCACAAAAACAAATATACAGGTGAATGTGAGTACATTCACACTAGAAGCCTTAGTGTTCAATTTGGATTTATTACTCTGATAGGATTTTTTTTTTTTACTTTTTTCAGTGTAGCTAATAGTAATGTCACAGTCCTGAACTGACTTCAGTGAACATAAATAAATAATAACAGACATCACACACAGCCAGCAGTCACACAGTAATAATCATGAAATCTTCTTTACAGCTTTATTAATAAATTGATGCAAAGCCAGGAAAGTTCTGAGCAGATGATAATGAGAATGAAGGCATACACATTTTTTAACTGACTGAGTGCTATAGTACCATATATAGGACCATATATACCACATAATGAAAAGATCATAATATCAAAATATCTAAATATCTAAGATCTAAGTCAAATATGAGCAAATAAAAAATGATTTGATTTGAATCAGCATCTGTGTGTAGCTAAACATGTCTTCATACCTGCCCAAGACAAAGCAGTAACTGGTGTGTTTGCAGAAGATGCGTGTGTTTGGTCTTTAGAGCAGCATTAAGTGTATCACAGTAGTGGCGAAGCTCATTGCAGCGCTGCATAATGAGAGCCATGGCATAGTGGTGACCAGCTGACAGCTGGTGTCCATGAAGGATAATTATCTGGGCTCGAGCCATCACATCCTAATAATGACAACAAAGGACATGAAAAGACACACTGTGATTACAAAGACTGTCTCATCTCTTCTGGAAACAATCTGGTATAAAAATCCATTACTATCCTATACAACCAGATTGCAAAACTGACCTGTGCGTTTGATTCCAGGCTGTCCAGCTTTTTTAGAGCCTGTTCCACTTGAGGCAGAGTGTCGACAGATATGGACATCTCTTTCTCCTGAGCCAAGAGATGCTCCAAGCACAACTCCATCTGAGATGAACAGAGAATAAAAGAAAAAAAGATCAATATCTGAAACCAGTCATGCAACCTTGAAAGGCAACAAAACGTCATTATAACATGAGCCAAGGGTTAAAAAAACCTGTGATTCTCAGTGTTGACAGTGTTAATGTATGTAAGCATGTGTTACAATTTGGCTCACCCTCACTCACAGTTTGTGTGTATAGTATATATGATGATTTTAACCTCATGATGATCAATACCCATACATAAATACATACTCACTTCCTGAAAGCTTTGCTCATATCTGAGCAACTGCAGGTACTGATGGAGTTTCAGATGATGCTTTTCAAAGAAACCATCAAAGGCTGACTCCATATCTCTGAGCTGAGCAAGAAGCCTAAAGAAAGACACGAAGACAAGGAGCTCATTTTTTTCACAGATCATTAAGTACTGAAATTCCTGAGATTTACTCTGTTACAAAAAAATACATAATTTTTTCTGTAACCAAAATTAGCAGTTAGGTCAGTACTAGATTATAGTTACACTTACTGCCCTTTTGAATTTATAGAGTAAAGACACCAAAAGTGTTGTTTGAAGATGTTTTACCCAGTGTTGTATAGTAATGAAATAATAATACTTCACGACTGTACTCAGGTATGTTTTGGGAGAATATGTACTTTACTAAGTATTTTTTATTCTGTTTACTTTCACTTTTACTTCACTACATTTTCTAACTCAATTGTATACTACTACTCTGATACATTTTTAATGCAAAGTATTGTTACTTGTTACAAAAAAATAAATTAAAGGAAATTTGGTGTTTTCACCGCTGTGATTACTGGTGACTGCAACAAAGTCAGGAAGCTGACTGGTCATTGGGCCTAATCGTGAAATAAGTAAGTGCAAACGACGGTCCACACTCAACCTGTCGGCAATCTGTTGATGTGAGCAGCAGCGAATCATTCAAACTTACAACTGCCTTTGGTTGTTATTAACATGTCCTTGTACTTTTGCTTTCATTACTTGAGTATATTTAATTGTAGATTACTTGATATACTTAAGTACAGTCAATAATAGATACTTAAAGACTTTAACTTGAGTAGCATTTCAGTTGGTGACTTGAACTTCTGCCAAAGTTATTTTTCGCTCAGGTACCTGTACTTCTGCTCAAGTGTGACTTTCCAGTACTTTATACAACACTGGTCTTACCTCTGCACAGTATCCCAGTCCAACTTCACATCCCAATGTGAGTCGTCATCTTTCCCAGAACTCTCCAGGCTTGCGAGAAGATGACGTCCCTCCTTTGACACTGACCTGATTGCATCCTGTGACATAGAGGATCATTTACATCAAAAATAGATATCACTCTTACTATTTTGCCAAATATATGGTGAAAAGATAACATGTGGACAATAGACACCATTGGAATAATAATAAATAAGTGTCATATGTCTTACTTTGAGTTTCCTGTATTTGTCAGTGTGGGACTCCAGGAGGTACTCTATGGCTTTTACTTCATCAGGCAGCTCTGTCTCTGCCAACTCGGTGCCAAAGCCCTGTAACATCTGAGCTATGTCTTTGACTGTAACAGCAAAACTTTCAATAGCCTGTTGGCAAAGTAAAAAGCACACAGAAGACACAGGAACATTATAAGTCCGCTGTATGGATAAACAAACAATACTGAAGGTCAGCTCACTGGTGGGGTGGAAAAAGTAACCATCTGTGGCTCAGTGTCAATAAGACAGTGAACTGTTATTGGATTTCTACCTCTAACAGAAGAACACCTGTCACTTTGCAGGGAGCCCAGGGTGTTGGACAGTGATCTGCAGCTTACCGTACGTAGAACAATCCAGTCGCTATGACAGTAGTCCAAAGTCCCTCCAAACTCTGACGTCAGCTGGTTCTCTTCGATGTAGTGCAGCAGGTCCGTTACAGAGCTCAGCATTACCACCTAAAGGTGCATATGAAAAGCTGAGGCCACGCAAAACACCAGGCATATCAAGTACAATTATGAAAGTTCTTCCATATTATTACCCAGTATTAATAAAATCCTTTTTTTTTTTTTTTTTTTTTTTTTAGATTTAAATAGTTTATTCAAGTATCTTTATGTTTAGGTCTTTAGAGGAATGAGAGTATTTAGCATATAGCACCTTTATAGTATGGTGTTCTTGGCTGTGTCACCCACAGTACATTAGACTCATGGAGATCAGCTCATAACAAAAAATAAGGTGTACCTTGTTGTAGTGTGGGACATGTTTGGTAACTGAGGAGGAGCTGCCTTACTGGCATCTTAAGCATGAAGTCCTCTTGGCTGAAGCGAAAACCAATGTCAGTAACAGTGCGATGGAAGAAACTGGTGGGGCGAAGCACCAAGACCAGGTGGAGGTTCCCAGGGAAGGAAGCCTTGAAGAGAAGAAAGCACATTTCACTGCATACAGAGAGGGATTGAGAATAAACTTTAAAGTCTCTGTAGCACAAAATCTGAACATCCTCAAATCAGTGTAATTTTATCTCCTGTTTGCACAAAGACATGGGAAGAAATGAAGTCAAGAAAATAGAGGTTGTAAGCTCTCATCCTCCACATCTGACAACAGAGACTTCAGGTCTGAACCGTCGGTGGATTACTGTCAGCCTAATGGATTCAGGGTTCAGTCACTCCATCACTTACATCATATGTTGCATTTCATCCTCAGGCTGTGTGAGGTTATTGTCGGACTGTGTGGCAGTGTGTGCGCATTATATACAATACAGAGAAGACTGACAGCTTCTGTTATCGTAGTATATAAATGAAAGGACTGATTCAGCTTCTTGAAGGTGACTCAAAGTAACGACTAGTGCATAAGGAAAGAAATAGAAAAAATAAATAAATGAATGCATAATCTTATAACTTATTATCTTTAATTTACTCGATTCATTGTTTAAGCCTACTTTCATTGCATGTATGAGTTCTGCAAATTCGTCCTTGAGCACCATTGAACAAATATTGTTTACCTAGCCTGTTATTTTTGTAAAACTACCAATGCATCTGCATGCGACGCAACTTTTGTCTTTCATTTGCCCTGAGTCCACACCAGATCGATAACTCAAGCCTCTGATTTCAGGATAAACATGCATTAAACCGCCGCTCTTCAGTCGGTTTAGGTTTCATTCTGGTTTCACACGCAAGACAATCGCATGACTAAGCAGAAGTGTTCTCTGCACCGCAGTGCTGCACAGCCGGTGCCACTGCAGTATCCTGCCCTCCCGCCCAGAAACTTCAGCCCAAACTCTGCGACGGCAAATCAAATTAATCATCAGCTTGTTACCGGGCTCCTCCGGATCTTCGGCATTCCCCGCCGATAAAAGCAGTCAGCCATGGTGTTACAAGCCATCCTCGGTGGTTTTAAGTTTTCTTCCAGCCGTGCCGTGCCAAGCTAAGGTATGCAGCTCCGTCCGGCTGGCCGACCACAGCCGCAGCCCTGCTGCTGCTGCTGCTGCCTCACAGACGGAGGGTGGCAGCGCTGACTGCAAAGTTTCCCTCCCTTCCTCCTCATTCCTTTCCTCTCCGCGTCACAGGCGGCTTTTGCTGAGTCACACATTTGCAGCAATATGCAATAGTTGTGTCTCGGTGCAGAGTGCAGGTTTGGGCTCTATTTCACACGTTGCATCGTTTACAAGCAAAAAACCTCAAGGATGGAACATGTTCAGGTTTTCAGCACCATGGACAGCTCATATTAAACAGCACAGGAACAGTAATATAAAGTATTCACATTGTTTCTGTGATCGATAATTGGCATCAGCCTTTCTGATAACAATATTGATTCAATACAAATTGACTTACTGCTATCCTTGCAAGTGCAGTTTTGATAGATGCCCATGTATCCAGTCTTCGATCTAAAATAATGATAAATTTGACCCCAGGTTGCCTCGTTCTGCAAGAAAAAGTTATGTTGTTTCATATTAATTTAATGACATTCAATACAATCACTGTGAATTTGATGCTTCTGTGGTTTACAAATGAAATCAGAGACAATAGGTATGAGTGAAAGCATCATCAGGTTCTTCACAAGCACATGCATCAGTTGTTTAATCATAGATCATTCACTGCAATAACACGTGAAGAGGAAAAAGCCCTGGACTGGAGCCAGTTTTAAGTATTCTGAACACTTGGGAGAGTGAGGTTTAGGCTTTGAGGACACCAGGAGGACATCTGGCAGTGAGCTGAGGAGTAGAGAAGGCCAGCTGTGCTCAGAATACAAGTGTTTTGCATTTGGTGCACTGCAGACAGGGATGAGGAGAAGAGGCAAAACCAACAGGAACAGATGGAGAACATACCGAGGGATGAGAGTGAGGTATGTAAAGACTTTGGTTAAAGCTTCCTCTGGAATGTCACTGAACGCTGAGCATTCAGGGAGCGTGATGATGACACTAGAGTCTTCCCCACGACCCCCTAGGGAACAAAATTAGAAAAAAAGTCATCCTAAGTCTTCAGTACGCATTAGATTTAGGTATGAGAGCAAATGCAAATCGCTTTTTTTAGTCAGTCAAAAGTCTTGTGTGGTTGGAGCAGATGTTTTGAGTACATTTAGATTTTCTAGGGATATAAACATCAACCCTCACCTGAGAGGTATGCCACCTGTTTCTCTATGTAGCCTCCCACTTCCTTCAGGCTAACAGGTACAGTCACCTCTGGAACATAACAAAAGAAAAACAATACAGGCTTAAAGGATTTGTATGTGGTATTTGTAATCCATTAAAGCAGCTGATTTAATCACAAGTCAAATAGTACATTCAAAGGAGATAATCCAATGTCAAAATAAGATTATAAATGGAGAGAACACTGCAGAGAACACCATCAAACCATTGTCTGTCGTATTCACATAGAATAAAAAGCCTGGAACATGCTCTTTAAACATTTCCAACATCCAATTAAGTTACTTGTTGACCTACATAAATACACCCACTTGCCTATAAATGTCAGTTTCTAGCTTTAAATGGGAAATAAACACTGTGGATGTTGTGTTTGTTGTCAACCAGCTGACAGTTGTTGACAGTGCCTCACTGTGGCAGATGTAAATGCTGCATCTGGTGCATGTGAGGCAGTTACATCATTAAAGTACATTAGCTCATTTACAGTGCAATTGGAATTGGATTGCTGTCATGTCATGTTTATTGGCAATTGGCCCGGTTGCTCATGTTTGGTGCCATTAGCTGTACACTCTAAGATGAAATACAGCCAGTCGGTACAGCTCAAAAGAAGCTCTGGTCATATGTTCTTTATTCATGTTAATACAGAAGCAATGAACTACCAGTGAAGGGACCACATCATTAACTTGAACTCATTTCCAGACACTCCCTCAGCAAGAACATTAAACATGATTGAGTCTGTAACTTGTTAAAACCACATTGTATTAGATGACTCCACCAGCAGCTAATGCAACGGATCCACAGCTGCTGTTTTTCCCTCACATTTCATTATTTCTCCATCCATAATAGATAGACACATACAAAATTAAACAGAATAGAGACTTAGAAACAGACAAGCAAAAAAAAAAAAAAAAAAAAAAAAAAAAATAGATGAGAGAATGCTAAAGAAACACAAAGAGGAGGAGGTGTTATTTTCCAATGCGTCGACTGCAGTAACAGTGTCCATCAGGCTGTCAGAGAGCAGTAATGAGCTCTACTGGTACCTGCTGAATATTTAATATGTGTCTGTAACAGAGAGGAGCTTAGCAGGGCAGGGCCGGAGCAGGACTTTAGGCAGGACGATGCACACATAGAGGAGGAGTAAAGTTACAGTCACAGTAGAATGGCTAAATCATCATTTATGTTGCATGCAATAAGACCTTCAGGAAGCTGAGACAGGACTCAAATAGACATCTGTAATGGAATATTGTGGCCTATTTTCCACTGAAATAACTGATAAACTGTACACTGTGTGTTATGTAATAAATAGTTTGAGCCTCTAAATATGAGGGCAGTGTTTCAGAAAACTTAATATTCAATCACTTATACAGTAGCGGAAAAATTTTTAGACCACTCCTTGTTTTCTTCAGTTTCTTGTTCATTTTAATGCCTGGTACAACTAATAAAAGTACATTTGTTTGGATAACTATAATGATAACAACAAAAATAGCTCATTAGAGTTTAATTTCAGAACTGATATCTAGCCATTTTCCATGTTTTCTTGATAATAACCAAAATCACTTAAGTTTTTAAATCAACAGCTATGGCATTGCACTGACAAAAACAGTGCTTTTAGGCATTCCATGTTCTTTTCTGTCTATTTTAGTCACATGATACACACGGGAGTTAGTACTTGATTGCATAACCATTGTTTTTGACGACTTTCGATGGTGTAATAATTTTTTCCGTGACTGTATTATTATCCCAGTGGTGTCTATTGTCCACCTGTCATCGTTTCACCATATATTTGGCAAAAAAGTAAGTGATGCTTATTTTTGATGTCAATTATCCTCTATATGTCACACTGACAAATACAGGAAACACAAAGTAAGACATATGACACTCATTTACAGTGGCGGAAAAAATTATTAGACCACCCTTGTTTTCTTCAATTTCTTGTTCATTTTAATGCCTGGTACAACTAAAGGTACATTTGTTTGGACAAATATAATGATGACAACAAAAATATCACATAAGAGTTTAATTTCAGAGCTGATATCTATCCATTTTCCATGTTTTCTTGATAATAACCAAAATCACTTCAGTTCTTACATCAATAGCCATGGCATTGTACTGACAAAAACAGTGCTTTTAGGCATTCCATGTTTTCTTTTCTGTCTGTTTTAGTCACATGATACACACAGGAGTTAGTACTTGATTGCATCTAATAATTTTTTCTGCGACTATTTTTGTGCAGTATTCATGAGCTTGCATCCTGATCTCTACAGCTTACATGCAGGTTCAGTTGCTCAGACGACAATCAAATAACCACTGTTCTTACGCACAGAGGGAGATGTTTACCAGCATGAATGGAAACAAGAGATTTGCTGCTAGTTAAACAGATCCAGACTCAGACCAATCCTTCCAGTCAGTGTACAAAGCTGATGGTGACGGCTTATCTCTGTTGACCAAACAGGAGATAACCATCTACACACACACATTTCATTCCATACAGCTTTCATAAAGACAATGAACCCTCCTTGAACTTTTGTATATATATATATATATATATATATATATATATATATATATATATATATATATATATATATATATATTGGTTTTCACAACCCTCAGTCACTGTGGATTTTATTAGGTTTTGTCATACCTATCTAAGACTCATTCACTGTATATTAAACCATAAAACCCAAACAACCACTGGCGACCAAAATCATCTACCAATATAAAATGTTTAATAACTTCTGATCCACTAATTCTATCAATACATTTAAATAATTGGTGTAAAATACAGTTTGTCATCTTTTCATGGTCATCAGATATGACCCATTTGGACATTCACAGGCTCCGTAGTTACTGTGGAAACACTGTCATCTTCTACAGCATTGATTCTCCAGTAAAACCCATGGAGTTGGATCAATGACAGTGGATGGACCCATGCAGTTTATGTTCAGTTAGTGATAGATTTTACTGAAAAAGTCAAGTTTTCTTAATTTTTCTCTTTTTCTAATATTATGACAGTTAACTTTAATCTGAGCTTTTATGAACATTTACATGATCAGTGAATTAAATATGGGAAAATACCTGATTTTTATTAAAGAAATGCAAAATACAGAAGATAATATTTTAATAAATGGTGATAAATCACTTAGGAAAGGTTAAATAGAGAGAAAATTAATTTGGGAACTTACACAAAAGTAGTACTGGGTCTTTTATGGGTTAAAGTCAAACCAGAGTAGTGACCAAGACTGTGTGTATTTCTTAGCAACTTTAAAGAGTTGGTGGGATGGAAAAATATTAATCTCAAATACTGGGATTGTTGTTAATAATAATAATAAATTACGTTCATAAAGCACTTTTCATTCGGTGGAACCTCAAAGTGCTACAGAGAGAAGACAGTCGAATAAAAAAATAAAATACTATATCAAGAATAAAAGATTAAGCAAATAAAACTCAATCCCTTCCCTTGAGGAAAAGGCATGAAATGATAATAACGATGGAATAGCTCTAGGTTGACCCAACATGGAGGATGTATGGATGGGTGACAAATTAAAGGAAAAACCAACATAAAGCACCAGAATATCTTATGTTTTTCCTTGACATTGAGTTACAGTCTGTGAAGTTCACTGGAGAGATGAACCTTTCTTCCAAAACATTCACCATCAGTTGAGGTTGTGTTGAAGGTGGTTGAGAGTTTTCAGTCAGGTCAAGATCTGCTGATTGTGATGACCACAGCATATGATTCAGAGCATTTTCATGTCTATCAATGCACACATCCCTCATAACACTTAACCTCTATGGAGATGGAGATGATAGATATTAAGTATTTATGATGGCTGTGTAACGTGATTTTCCACTAAATATTAGGTTTACTTTCTTCCTTTGTCATATTAATTCACTCTTTGTATATATATTTTTGTACTTGTCTATATATTCATATTACTGTACAGGAGGACTTTGTTTTCTCTAAACTTGTCCAATGCACGTTATGAAAACCCTATCCCTCTTTTTTTCTTAAAGCCATTTTCTCTTTATATTATGTGTATTTTTTGTAAGGTAACTGATCACATGATGTAACACCAAGGGATTTGGGGTATTTAAGATGGACCATCTATATACGATTTTACAAGAAGTCTCCCTAGAAGTTTGAAGAATATTGATGCTATTTGAAAGGTTACAGCTAAAGTACATTACTGGTGAGTGGATTTTTGTCTTGTTCATCAAACCATTCAATGATGCATTATCACCTATAGATGACGACAACCATCCCGGTAGATTTTCCAGGTCACCCATCTATATGTTCACTCATGATTTTCTTTTTTTGTCCAAATACTAACATGTAATCCCTTGCAGTGCAACAAATCCTTTTTGTGCACATGCAAGCAGGTTCATAGTACACAGAGACCTCACTTAATGCTGCTTTTAGGTCATGAGATATTTTGCTAAACAAAGCTTTCAATGCTAAGGAGATTAGAGTGGTGTGTACCTGTGTTTGGATGGAAACTCCACAAGAAAACTATGGATTCCATCAGCTGTGATGGAGACACTAGATACGTTTAAAGAGGAAAAGCAGGAAAACACAGCACAATATTAGTGCCTTAAATGTTCATATTTCTGTATACCTATAATTACAGTAATCTCGTCTGGATTTAGTTTTCAGAGTAGAGGATTTCATTCATATTTGGTCATAATTTTGCCAAGTGAAAGGTAGTGTGTAGGTTGTAGTGTGACTATGATGAAACATTAGTGTGACATGTACATTTCTTGGTTTACATGGAAATCCTGAAATCTTTTAAATGACCTTAAGAAAACTCATGTGCTTGTAAGTTTTTAAGCATCTGCTGATATTGACAAGAGAGGGTAAAACATGACCAGTGTAAGCAATTATGTATTGTGTCTCATTATGAAAATGATGAGGTATGTGATGTGGTATATGCTTCATGCAGCAGTGACTTCATTCTGCTCACACTGCATCCCATGTAAGAAGATTAGGACAAGTCGGAGTATTGGGTTCACATTACACACATAGAGGAGAAACAATCTCACCTGGTATAAATAGAAATTCACAGTGGCCTTTTCTCTGCTGTCTATGTTACCTACACACCCTTGTATAGGTCCAATGAACCCACAGAGGACATAAAAGGCAAGGGCCCATCAATTAAACAATAACTCAAGCTCGCCAAGATCCCAAAGTAATTACATTAGCCTCTGGAGGAAGCTGATCCATTGAGCTGTAAGTCACATCAGACACTATTTCTGTCCATCATCTTGCCTCCTTTTTGTTCATTTTTGTTGATGTTGTTGTTGTTTAAACTTCAGTTGAGAAGAGCCTCACTAAAAGAGGTGGTGACAGGATTATGGAACAGAAATATTTCGTATTAATAATACATCAGAAATTTTAAAAAAGCCTTGCTCTCTATTCTTTAGCCCCCTTGTAAAACAGACCCTTGAATAGTGAAAGCTTTACTATAGCACATACAAAGTAGGATTTATGAAGGAAAATTGCTTTGTCTTTCATCACTGTCCCCAGTGATGTACAACCAACAGTTTGCAGATAAAGACTATAAATTATTACTACATACAAAAATCCATCCATCTGTGATGGCTTAAAATAACTGTCATAATCCCTGCAATGGCCCACTCTGAAAGCAAAGCTGCAGAAACTGGCACTTCAATGACACTGACCAGCATAAGATACAGGATGCAGTCCTGTCATTTCTTTATGTTATGTGTTTTAAATTAAATGCTAAAACACTGCAAATGAGATTTAACAGTGCACTTCTTCGTGTCATTTAAGTTTCAGTTGAATTAATTAACATAAAGGAAGTCAAAATGGGGAATAGTTGATAAAAACAGATAAAAGATCATATTTAATGCCTGCGAGTGGTAACCAGAGGTTAAACGAGGACGGTCAGCATCTTGTATACTCACGCTGCAGAGTGCTCTCTAGCTGAGAGCCAGCCTGCAGAAGGCAGTGGTAGCTCTCCATCTCCTCCTTAGGCTCTTTCTCCAGCTCTTTCTCTTCCTGCAGTGACGCTGGGCCCATTCCCCCTGTCTCTGACTCAGGATCAGGCTGGAAGGACCTATGCCGTTGTGGGAAGTATTCACACTGGTCCAGGCCTTATATCCTCTTCAGAGTCCTATAGTCCTCCATAGTGTCCGCATGTAGAGGCTGACAACAGCAGCAGAGAAACTTGGGCTCACCTGCCTCTGCAGCTCCCCTGATCCAGTTGGGACAGGTCCCTGAGGGTGCTGCTGGATCTTCCTGACCTTGAGCAGCATAGAAGGCCTTCACACAGAACAGGACACCTAAAACAGATACAGGCCTCTCAGAAAACACTGGGTCACCATCCTCTTGCCTCCTACACTGGGTGTGTTTCCCTGTCAGCCGCTGGTCTGGCAGACTGTCCTGCCCTCAGCAGCAGTCAGCCACTTCAAAACAAACAGGGCTCCATCTGGCCACTGCTGCCTGCCTGTCTCCCTGTTGCCCCTCCCTCCCTCTCTCTCTGAGCTTTAGTGCGTCAGCTCTGCAACTGTGCAGAGCTCAAGAGTGTACTCGTGATACGCTGCCAACTCCCTCCCAGTCCCAACTTTTCCTCTCCTTCACACTCTGTGCTCCTTTTTGCTGTTTTCTATGCGGTCAGTACAATTCTCACTTTACTACAGTAAGCAGGATTGTTTGGCTGTCTCATCATTAAGTCAAATATAAAAGCTCATTCAGTGGAAAAGGGACCCTTTGTAAAATGAAAATGAAAATCTACCGCACCCTCAGCCAACAACTTAGGCCAATGAGCACAGCCTTTAATACACAACAATCACATTCAAACAGAAGAACAAATATGAAAGGGTGTCATTGTGTACATTCTGACACACTGAGCCTTTCTCAGCTCAGCTCCCCACTGCTCAGCCTACAGATACTATGAATGGATCAGTACTCACTTACAGAAGTCAGGGGGAAAATTATACATACCCTCCTCTATACAGAGCAGTTTTCTTTATGAGGCTACACATGGAGCAGTAGAGGAGCAGCAGCACTCAGACCTGATATGCAGCCACTCAGCTGATCCAGCTTAGCCTCTCAGCCATCTCATTACTGCACAGCATCTGCTTAGTGTAGTCCAACACACACAGACACACACACACACACACAACAACCACCCACACATACAAACATCCTTACATCAGACAGATCCAATGACATGAAATAACAGAACACTAAGACATGTTTATCTTCAAAACATTCTGCTTTATTACAGAAAATCTTCAGGTTTTGAATATACTAAGTTTCAAAGAGGTACATTCAGCTTGGAGGTTTGGAGTGTTGAGGCTGGAGACCCAAAGGCCTTTGCGGCAGGGTGTCCCTACCACAAGATGCAGAGGCGAGGTGCCTGAAGGTGTCCACCTCCACTGTAAGGCGGCACCACACCTCAGCGCTCCCTCCACTCCTCACAGACAAGGACAAAGTCCGTTACCACAGAGCCTCGTGCTATTTTTTGAACATTTTGATTTTCTTATAAAAGTGGCTGGAAAAAAGGTTGCATTAAAAATACAATCCATTCTTTTATAGTTCTCAATTTTGACAAGCAAAACGTTAGAATTAAATATATTTTAAGCTCTGAAAATAGCATCTCTGATGTCATTTAAAGGTTTTTTTTTTTTTTATTCTTTAACAAAGCAGGCAGCCCCTCTCAGTTATTACATTTCTCTGGCACAGTGCAGTCTGGAGGTGATGTGTCACAGAATAAACAACCACCTCTTCTCTCTTCTATCACACAACAGACAAATTTAATATAAAAACAGATAAAACAAAAGGCGTGTTTATGATATATATGCGCATTTATATCCGAGTTGGCATTAACTTGATGATTATATGATTATATTAAAACACAGATATGTCAAGCCACAGTTAACAGAGTAAAAACAAGTTGTGGAAAGTAATTCACTAATATTCAGAGTTTGGGGTATTAAGTACTAAAATATAAAACCAACTAATAAATAAATATCTTAAGAGTGTGATGGGGGCTGCCTGTCTTTGTATATATGACAAAGACTATCAAATGGGATTGGCACGGGCTCACATCAAGACTTGGCTGACACAGGCGAAAACAACTGGCACAAAGCTGATCACTCTCCGCAATAAAAAAGATTCATGTAATAAAAATATAACATTTGTGAGTAAAATTACACTTAACAATAAATATGCCAAATAGACAATACATGTTTGTGAAAAAAAGAAACAAATATTCCAAAACAGTTATCTAAAAGTGTCAGAAATCATGGCATGTTTAAATGGAATGTATAAAGCACTACACACAAGTTAAAGGAAGGAACAACAGCCCAACGGTCCGCTCTCTCCATCCTGAAGGTCAGTAGATGAAACAAACATCAGTGGAAAGGAGGTGGAGCGCAGAGCCTCACAGTGGCATTAACTATATTCAATCTGCAGGGCTGAAGCTGGTCATCTTTACAGTCCAACTTCAGCCTGTCTCAGAAAAATGACGCTAACTACAAAATGGATAATGAACATAAATACCTCATTTAGGCTTTAGTGCAGTGTGCATTTATTTGTATGCTGTGTGGTTATTGTAATCTGTCTGATATGTGATGTGTGTGTTCAGACATATGTTCGCATGCCTTTGTGACAACCTAAGCAATGAACAAACCAGTTTCCTTAATAGTGCAGAAAATGTCTAACCGTACTACATCTCAAGGTTCAAGTAATCCTGGTTTTTATTCAGTTCTGGCTATTGTTATCCAGCACACTTGGACGCAATTATGTAGCACACACACACACACACACTGACTTGTCTTTTCAGATCACACTTGTTTGGACAGTGTTGAGTATTTTGTGTCTGTTTCAGACTTAATCTTTTTGGCTTGGAGCAGATAATATCATACATGTATAAGCTATATATACAGTACAGCACATATATTAATTTACTCATCTGAGGTGTAGTCTCTTAAATTATCTCTGAGGTTGGAAGATTTAGGTTACACTCTGAGCAATGTTCCATTGCTAAAGGATGTGCAACATCTCTAATCTATTTCTCAATCTTACATAAACACACACACACTTTTTGGATTGAGTGGTAATATGGCCTCCTTTAACCTTTCTGGTATCTTAGTATTCAGTAGCGATTGCAGATTCTTACTGGAAAAAAGTCACACAATTAACTAGACACTGGAAAAGTGTTTTAACAATCTGTTTGCTGCTCTGCGATGGTCAAAACACATTCAGTAACTTTCCATCTTTAATGATTTTGACCTGTGGATGAGTGCATTTTCTGAAATGCTTTATAACCGTTTAAAAATAACCGTTGAAATGTGAAAAGTGTATTAACTGCAAAGTCGAATCAATTTTCAAAGTGATACAGCTAAAAATGGGATCATCATGTCTTATAAAACTTGCAGAGTACAGTGACTGAGCATCAGTGAAGTGAAGCATTCTTTTGAGCCTTCATTCATGCAAGTGAACCATTCTTAGAGGGGATATTGTAACTGCTTGTTAAAACACAGCAGTTGGATTGAGCTACTGACAAGGCAGTCGTGTTTGCATTCATTTGTAAGCTTGTATAAAAAAAATAAAAAGTAAAAGTAATTGCAAAAAACTCATGCCCGTCATCTGAGTAGATATTTAAAAATAAAGCAGGGCAATGCTCTGCAGGCATGCGTTGGAGAGAATTGGGCAGAAAAGGACGGAGTAGATAAATGCAGCACCAACAGGTCGAAAGAGTGCTGAACCCCATTTCATCCTTAAATCAGTACGTTTCTTTTTCTTCAGGTTTTTCCTCCTCCTCTTTCTCTTCTTCTTCAGGAAAGATGGCAGACTGCTTTGACCTGACTGGCAGATGGACCCTGAATGTGGCTGCTGCCTTGGTTGATGCGAGTCCTCGCTGCTTTTCACTCGCGCCCCTTCAGGTTCTTATAGGATATTGGTGTGACAGCTGCGATCTGCAAAAGCACAAGCAGACTATTTTTACTTCAATGTTTGTTTTATGAGCTTATGCTACATGAGAACGAGGACAAGACACCTTGAAATAATCCAGAATCATCAAGGAAAAACACAGCCACATAAAAATGACACCTCCACCAGAGACAAACAGAAATTAGTAACGCTCCCGATTTCAGCCAAGTCTACCGATTTCATCCAAGCTGGGCTGGGACATTGAGCAGACACAGATGTTAGGTTTGAGTCTCAGAAATTTACCTGGATGTTTGTAGGAGGCCACCTTCTGAAAGCTACAGGGAGAGTAAAAATGCAGGTTAAACAGTGGAAGGTAGTGAAAGGTGGCTTGTGCTAGTATTAAGCAACAGGTACTTAGGACTCTTGTCAAAAGGGATGGAAGGGATAACATTCAGAAACACTTACAGGGGGTGGACAAGAAAGGAAAACTCTTCATTCAGACAATATCTTCTACATTATAGACACAGTTTGTTCTGCTCATTTTTCTAGCATTCTACTATTAATTTATGGTAAGTTTAATGTAATGTCAAAAATCTTCATTTGAAAATGTCCTAAAAGTCTATATTTACGTAATTGCACCAGTTTTATTAATAACACAAACACTGCTTATTCAGAGTAAAGGAACAGCCAATCACATAACTGACTGTGATGATTTTCTGGTTGTGCCTTATAAGGTTTCTTTCTACGGTGATTCTCTTAGTCATGTTGTCAACCCCCTGTATGTAATGCATCAGTGTTCAGCCTTAAGTTACAGTCAAAACATGCAAATAGCCAAGCTCAGCTTCAAGTAAGCGCACAATGACCAAGACCACACATTTGGACAAACAGATCAAAACACAACATTACAATCAGGCCACAAATGACAGATTTAAACACAGACCAGCTCTGCTGTCTCACACTGACACAATAACAAAAAAAACTTGACAGCCATCGCTTCACATTCAGATAACCCTAGTCAGAAATGAGCATGGACAGAAATCAAAAAACATTGCTTCTGAAAACCCAACAACAGATTGGCTTTTTAGAAGCACATGCAGTCTGACAAATTGGGAGGGAGGCTGAAAGGAGCATGTGACGATACAGAAACTGTAAAGGTTTGCAACTTAAGGTCTAGTGATGCACTGACATGTATTGAGTGCATCAATTGACCACTTGAACTAAATGTCTAAAAATAAACTTGAGTCAGACATGGAAAAGCTGCATCACTTCAGCCAGCCAATAACTGCTATGTAACACACAGGAACAAACTGGGTCTTGCTGAATTTGGCCTGAATGTTTTAGAGAGTTTGGCCCCGAACTGCTAGAACAGGTAGACTGGGGAGTATGCTTTTGATTGGTTGGAGTGGCCTTTAGGTGGGCTGGTACCTGTTTAAATGACAGTATTGGACTCATCTGAAAACGTTCTCATGAGCAGGGGCCTGGCCGAAGACCTGGGAGACTGGAGGCCCCCCACGCTCGACTGAACCAGCTTCTTCTAGAAGGGCGAGGCAAGAGACACCAGAGACATCACTACACTGACACAGACACACACACTTGGCCTCTCTCCAAGCATACAAGACACATACACACAGGGAACATACATATACAGACACAAAGACTTCAACAACTGGGACACAGGCGGACAATGAAAGTCAAACCAAATGCCTTTTTTAAAACCTTTCCTCTGTTATAATTTTCAGCCTCTACAAGAAAAAGAATAAAGAATCAAGCAGACCTATAGACAACAGCAGAATTATTAACTGCACTAATACAAAGATACTAATGTTCCAAATATACTAAAAAAAATTACTATGTAAGACGCGCACAAACAGACAAAATGCAGATGCCCGCAGTGGTTGTGGGGAGACTCCAGGATGAGGTTGCTGACTTGAGCCTCATGCAGGTATAGTACGTTTTGGTGCTGTGGCGTGCTGCATTCACCTACTGGACATGCGGAGGCAGCAGGCATTGGAGCAGCACAGGCAGCTGGGATGAGACACTGACTGATACAACTAGACACACAAAGATAGAAGACTGACTGCACGCTTTCAGCATGGACATCTGGTCCTGGTCCACACTGCTAGCTCAGCTCAGAGTCACTGATGGGACCTGGGCACACACCCACCGCTAAACAACAAACCTTCCAACTCAATATATCTTCAGAAAGCGACTAAAGGCAGGGTTTTAAAAGCTTCTTTTGAAATGTTAACTGTCTTATCTGATCAGTCCAGCTAAGAAAAAAGCTGCAAAATACCACCCCCGAGTTGCTTAAAGAGTAAGAATGGAAGTCTAACAGTGGGAGAGGAAGGACAAAACAGGTAGGAAACAAGCAAGACTGGCAGACACACAAACTGTGTGAGCAGAGAAGACTTAAGAAAAGGAGCTGGCAGAGAGAAAAAAGAGACCTCAGTCACTCCATGAGAAGCTGTGAGTGCTAGCGGTCTGCGACAACATGAAGATAGTAGATGTCCCCGAGGAAGGAAGGCGATGTTTCATCTTTAGGAAGGCAGATCCAGAGGGAAAGAGAGAGGAAATAAGGTGAGACAGAGACAGGAGAATGTGTAAAGTGCAAAAGTGAGAGTAGTATTTAGAAAAACCAAGCTGGAAAGCTGGGAAATGATTTAAAGCAGGGTTAAAGGGGGTTTATGGGATTGTTAGACTGCACTACCTATAAGAACAACTGCGATCTTATATTTGTACTGCAAACACCGTAATCCACAGTGTGCGAGTCTCAGCACACATCAACAAAAACATGAAATAATTCATATGTTTTTGGTTGAGTGAATCAGATAAACACTCAAACATAAAACCCAACAAGTTAGACAGTTTTTATACATAATCACATTCTGACTCCTTTGGTTTGGCTTGGTTTCTAACTTTTCTGGAAAAAAATAGGTAAAATGTTAGACATTTTTGTTTTTAATGCATGGAAAACAAAATAAGTCCCCATGAAATCAAAGTTGATGCTGAAGCATTTTTTGTATGATTTAAATGATCTAAAGTCTTACACTACACAATAACTACACTTTAATGTCAGAGATGCCTGTGAAAAAAGTACTGTTGTAGGTATTATTAATGGTATTTTACAGTTCACACTCATTTCCTGGAAAAAAAAAAATCTTAATGGTTCATCCTGCACTTGGAGGTTTACACTAATTTTGCAGCCAGTGAAACAAAAATTGTATGCCCCTCTGCTTGACAACAAATTTGAGCATTAACCGACTGGTGTAGAATTGGGTTGTTATGTATCACTATTCTACAGGTGAATTTGAACAATCAAGAATTGGCTTTTTTCTCTGTTAAGTCTTGACAGGAAATGCACTCCACTAGCTGTTTCATGGAGACTTTAAATCAGAACAAATTTGATCATCACAAATCTAGAAAAAAGAAGATAGGTAGAGGGAGTAGAGAGAGTAGTAGTAGAGAGAGAGAGAGAGAGAGAGAGAGAGAGAGAGAGAGAGAGAGAGAGAGAGAGAGAGAGAAAGAGAACTAAGAAGTGAAGTAGAGAACAAATATGTGTCAGGTCAACAATGTGTGCATGTCAGCTGTACCTGTCGTGAGTGGGGGCCGCGGGGTTTGCGGAACACCACAAGCAGGATCTCTGGCAGTAGGCTGAGCAGGATGAGCAGAATGATGACCAGCCAGGCTGACACTGAACTCAGCATGTTTGCAAACACAAAGTACAAACGCTGCTGCCTCAGGAAAGGCCTACGGGGGAGAGAAGACTTAGGTTTACAATGGCAGAAGCGCCCTGAAAAAAGGACATGAATCTTAAAAATGAACAGAGATAAATGTGTAGGATTATTTTTTATTTGAGTTACTAGTTATTTAATTTTTTCTAACCATATTATTCCTCCCCAGAAGAAGCTGAAAAACACATAGAAAGCCAAGGAGCCCCAGATTACAAAGTGGTTGATCCATGTCCAGTGCCGTGTGTCCAACGCAAGCTAAAAAGTGGAGAAAATCATAAATGCATGAACATTGAAAATTTGAAAACTTACTGTCAGTGTTGCACAAATAACAGAACAAGCTACTGAAATTACACACCATTTATTAGAAGGGATAAATGAAAAATAGGGAGTAGGTTACCTTTAGTGTAACAGTGAAGACAAGGACAGTGAAGACAATGGTTCCATATGACCAGTTCCCAAAAACCTGGATTGAAAAAGGACAAATGAGCAGCTGTACAAAGGACAATGAAGTGAAACAACCTCAGACCCATTCAGAAGGTGAATGTGAGAACACACCTGGCCGTTATCCTGCAGTGCTGGGTTACTGAACAAATATCGAACACCGAAAAAGAAGAGCAATCCATGAAAGACTCCTAGTATAGTCCAGTACAGGAAGGGCCCCCATCGCAACATGGCATTCTTAGCAATCTCTCTAAAAACATTATGAAAGAGAAAGCTCCACAAAGTTATTATTATAAACACTAAAAATAAACACAAAAGGCACAGACAAAAGTAGCACCTCAAAGACTAAATAAAGCTCTGTCAGATCATAACTTCCCAAAACAGTGATCCTAGACCTGTAACACAATAAATAGACTATTATTTTGTATTATTCTTGTTCTAATTAACATAAAAAAGCAACATAAGCATTTCTACAGACAGTATCTCATAATAAAATACATTTAAGTGACATTACCCATGTTTACCTGTAGAGGGTGGCATTGTCCAACAGAACTTCAATGCAGATGTGCTGCTCCAAGAGGCTGTAAGCCAGGATGGGCATAGAGGTGAAGCAGATGTTGTACATCGTCAAATAGGCCGCATCATACAGGGGCTGAGGATCATGGGAGCAGGAGGAGATGAAAGGAGGGGTGGTGGTGGTAAGGAGTCAAAGGAGAGGGAGCAGCGGGACAACCAGGGGTTAATATCTCAAGGAGAGGATGAAACTCAGACACACCAACATACTTATGCATACACTTTACTGAGCCAGCTTGTATACATCTTTCATGAGGTCATGAAGGATAATGGAGTCATGTGTCTTAAGGGAAAATATAGTCACCCTCATGTTTAACAACTAAGGTTACAAAGGTCAACACATTTGTTAAATTATTTTACATCAGTGTGTCAAGAATAGTTTGTATATGAACACAAAATATATCAAAACAATCTTAACTCATAGTAAATATAAATATGTATGTATATCTCTTCATTAATGATGTAATAAATTCATCCATGTGCACAAAAGTATAATCAAATGATGTATTTACATCCACATTTTTATACAAGTAACATAACTGGCTGTGTTTGCATAAAGGCGTAACTGCATACAGGCCGACTTGTATAGTCATAAACTAGATGATAACGTAATAATATAATGTCCAGGTTCTATGTGCCATAGTTGCAAAACATGACACGTGGACATGTCTGGTATTTCTGTCTGTTTCAATGTCGTCTACAGATCAGTCAGTGGAGAAACATATCAGCCAGAGCTCAAACATCCCATGGGGAAGTAGAGAGGGAGGGACAATCTGAGGGAAAAGTTTGGCATTCAGGATGAGGATGAGAAGGTGAGAATTCAAGGGACACTGCCCTCTTTCATGTTCAGAACATCTTTGAACCTCAAAGAGCCTCAGGACATACTCACTTGCTGTGAATAGCCGCAGAAGAACTGGTACAAAAACTGAGGTAAGATGAAGCAAAGGTTCTGTAGGCAAACACAAAAAGAGAATAGGCTCATACTGATGCACAGAAACATAAAAGAATGTGAAACACAAGCATAAATTCATAAGTACTTAGAAAGTAATCTCAACATAAAAAATATTATGAAGGTTGATTCAGTCAAATCTGTGTCAACACACTTAATCCTCAAACAAAGGAGTTACAAAAACCTACTTTCTTAGTCAGAAAAAGGCAGCAGTAGTTCCCACCTTGTAGAAGAAATATTGCACCAGGTGAGCAATGCGAACATAGTAGAGGTGTCCATGTGCCAGCAACAGTTTCTTCAGGTGCTTGAGTTTGGGGATGGCATAATCACTGTTCCTGACTGCCTGTCGACCCTCTTTACCCTTAATACCTGAAACCACAGGGATACAGGGATTACACTGGAAAATATCTAAATCTTACCAAATGTATTTTTCTCATTTCAAGTCAAAATATCTCATCACACTTAAAATAAGACATAATCACCTAAAGAGTAAATTTTCAGTGATTTTTTTGCTTGAATTAAGTAAAAATAATCTTGAAATAAGCAAAATTCTACAAATAGAACAGGTGAAAATCATCTTGGTAAGATTTCTTGATATAAGATTTTCAAGATCTATTGTCTAAAAATAAGTTCTTATATTTCACTGAAAAGTTACTCTTTAGGAGATTATGTCTTATTTTATGTGTGATGAGATATTTTGACTAGAAATGACAAAAATACACTTGGTAAGATTTTGATTTTTGCAGTGTACACAACGCTCTCACTGCTTTAAGTAGCTCGTAGGCAGATTCAGAATGAGAAATCTTACCAATACCAACATGAGCCTCCAAAATCATGCTGACATCATTGGCACCATCTCCAATCGAAAGGGTGATAGGGTTACCCTTAGAGTTCTTGACCATTTTAACAATCTAAATGGAAAAAGACAAAAGGCGTCTAAATAAAAGTGTTCACTGTAAAAATCATTAACTTAAATTTGCAATGAACAAATATTTTCCTTAGTTCTAGATTTTTTTCTGACCTGTGCCTTTTGTAGAGGAGCCATGCGACAACATAACACAGCAGTGCAGTTTTGACAAATCTGAAGGAACAGGTTCTTGTAGCGACTGGAGTTGGAGTCAGAGGAGGAGTTTAAAACCATGGACAGGGTGGCTCCGTCTACAATAAAACCGTAGTCCTGGTTGGCTGAAGACCAGCTCCTGCATCACAGTGAACAAAAGCGACTTAACCTTCAATAAAACTTGCTAAAACATTAATAAAGCAATACTGTCATGTTTAGTAAAATAGTACAACAGAGCAAACAAAAGTCTGGTTGTAAACCTGGTGACGCCTGCTTTCACTGGTGGTGCGTCCTGCACAGCCTTCTTGTGATACTCCAACAACAGCTCATGTAGCCGTTCCTCACGCCTCCTCCCTCCATCTTCCAGCGTTCGAACAGTTAGCTCCAACAATTCTGTATTCCTCTGAAACAATCGACAAGCATAACAGGTGGATTTTGCCGTCTCCATCTTGTCACCTGTTAAGACCCAAACTTTAATGCCTGCACCCTGCAGAGCCTCCATAGTCTCAGCTGCTTCCTCTTGAAGTCTGTGATGGAAACAAAAAAGACATTAATAAAGGAATAAATCTGTATTGTGTGTGACATATAATCAGATCATGAGCATAGTTCGCAATCCTTTATACATTTTTAATGATTTAAGGAAACACATTAAAGATCAGTTCATCTCAAAAAGTGCACTGGGTGTGAAGTGAAATCACCCAGTCTATATCCAGGCCCATCGGGGAGAGAGGCATCATAATGTTGTGTGATGTACGCACCGGTCTTCCACAGCAGTAGCTCCTATCAGACTCATGCCGGTCTCCACCTGGTTGTAAACAGCCATGAGCTTCTCCTCTCTGTCCTGCAGAGCCAGCCTGGCTTCCCTCAGTCCTGCATCTGCCTGGGCATACTCCACTGCACTCAGATGTTTGTAGGCCACACAAAGCGTCCTGTATCCTTCCTGCAAGGCAATGCAAGTTTATTTATGTGCATTTCTTACAAAAAGGCAATTCTGTGGTTTTTTTTACATGAATAAAACAATCATCCAGAGAGGGAAAAAAATGCTTGAACACCAAAAGACTGAAATATTAAAGAGGAAACCACATAATTTTAAAACTAATTACAAATTTTACAGTAAAATATTCAACAATAAGAATACAACGGCAATAAAGTATAAACTGTGGTACTGACTCCTAGATACACGAAAAAACAAAAAAAATACGTACGTTTATATTTGTGTGGAGAATGGTGCCTCACCACATTAAGTATAAATTACGGGCTCACTTTGGGCCACAACCATTCAGTGATTCAGTGATATAAGCTATTGGGAGCATTTTAAAGTCCATTATGTTGCAACCTGGAGCAATCAGTTTCACAAAACAAGAAAAAAAAAAGACTACAATAATCTGTTGCGAGTTCAAACCTGCCTGACCTTGGAATCAGAAAGAACAGAGAAATCAAACACAGGATTTATTGCTGCTTTTGGTACCTACTGTTGCATTGCGCTCTACATGCATGCGTATCCTCTCAACCTCCTCCTGTCGGACACGGGGGAAGATGGAAGAGTCTGCTCCCTTGCAGAAAAGCAATGTGTCACCTGGACATGAAAAACACAGGCACACAAAAGTGTATAAGTCATGGTTGTGCACCAGGATTAAAACTCAGGCAGTAAAATGGACAGTATTTAAAGGCTCACCTGATGTGGATCGGACTATTACACTCATTCGCCTTCTCACTGGGTCAAAGTTCAGCACATGAAGCAGTTCATACCTTTAAGAAGTTCAAAATAAATATATTAACTAAACCTACAGTGCAATATTGAATCATTCATTTTCCAAACAAATAATCAAAAATATATTTTAAAAATACTAGAAAACAATAGATTTTTAAAATACATATACTTGATCTCAAAAATCAGTGACTTACTTTTCAACGTCATTATTCCTGTTAAGTATTTTCATGGTCTTACTTTCAAGACCCAGAAATGTGAAGCCATACCTGCAGATGGAGACAAAACATCACTACTGACCCATTTATTTCATCACAAGTCATACATGTGACAGTTGCTTTGAATTCCACAATGCAATAAATTATGCATTATTCATTTTTTATCCAACTGCCCAGTTTACAAGGATGTGACAGATGTCCTCTTTATTCATTTATGTTGATTATTTTTGTGTGGATGATGATGGAAAATGTGAGTTGTGCTTCAGGAAGGGAACCTTTTTGTGAAAAAATTTTATTGGCCAAACTTACAAGAGAAGACAGAGAAATGTGTTTAATATCAAGTTGTAAAAAAAAAAAAAAAAAAAAAACTATAATTTTAGTTAATAACAAAATGTTAGACCACTATACCTGTACTTGTACATGACTACTATGTGCATAACATAAATATAAAAGTACCACTCAATTCATATTTATTATTCCTTGAATGATTGCGACAATATCAGCTAACAACCAACACAGTAATTTCATCCAGTCTCTTACCTCATGGCACCCTTGACCAAGGCGATCTCATCAGGTGAAGAGGCAATAAAGCCTCTCTGCTGCTCTTGTGGTTGAGACAACTCTCCATCCACCCCCAGGCCATCCAGCTGGTCTGTCAGCCCATCCACTTGGTCCTGACCCTGTTCTGTAGACTCCTTCACCTGGACTGTGTGGCACAGACACAGGGCGCGCAGAAACAACTCTTCTTTCTCCTGATAACACAACAATAAGTCTTAATACTATTTACACTGATAAATAATCAGTGTAACTAAATCAATTATTAAACTGCTTCAAAGGCAACTATTATGTCTTCAGTATGTACCACATACTGTAACATGGGCTTAGATAAAGCCATGAATTTGCAACCATTTGTCTAAATGACACCTTGTCAACATGTATGTTGAAGTGTAACAGCCTGTGAGGCGTTATCAGGTGCTCATGTCAAGAGCACACATCCACTTTACTCACCCTCCATGTTAAGTGCATATGTTGACATGTCAGGAAGTATGTATGTGTTTGACCTGTGAAGGGTCTTTCTGAGCAGTGAGCTATGTAATGGCCATATGTTGCTGCTTGTGTGACTTTAACAGCAGATGGAGGAACACCACAACACCCACCCTGCCAGCTTTCTGCTGTAGTTTGCTCACAGGTCCATCTGTGACACAGAAACCATCCAACTCTGAGCTTGCGTCCCGGTATTTGTACTGGAAGCCATCGATGCAGCACTCTATGAACTCCATGTTATTCTGAGTCAGGGTGCCGGTCTTATCTGTGAAGACATATTCCACCTGCAGGCAATGTGATGAGAATGCATTATGGACTGTTCCAGAGCCATAAAAAAATTACTCACCTATTTAACAGGTTCCAGCAATAACATTTGGATATTAATAATTAAGCAACTTAATGAAGCATCATATTCAACTGAAATAATTATCTGGCACATGTCACCACTGTTCAGTGTAGAAGTACTATGAAAACGTCAAGCACATCCAGCTGGTATTACTGTCATAAGCAGCCCATATTGAACAGTTGTGAATATTAAAAAATATTTAAGTTTATGTAAAGTAATAATGCAAAGGGACATGTTTTTGGCACAAATGATCATATGGCCTTAATAGTATTTTCATACTGGCACAGGAAAACCTAACTGCTTCTACATCTGTATAAATGAATCATTTCCTTGGACTGACTGCCCTAATGTCAGGCATCAGGACATTTGATAAAACAAGATTCTAAGAGCTTATAATAGAAGAGTGGAGGATACTGACAGAATGCTGAATTCTCAGTATGTGGCTGTTTATTACAGAAAAGACTGAGACAAATGTCATTTCAGAAGAGGCTGAAGGAAGCAAGACAAAAGACTGTAGAAAAAAAGCAGTTTGAGAAATACTACATCAAAGTTTGTTCAGTTCTGTCTCGCACAACGATGACACTGGGATAGTGATGATTCTCTCTGGCTAATCAGTAATCCACTGTGTTCATGTCACCGTTCGGCATCGCTTTAGAACTCAACAGCGGGGATAACTGAAAAAACCTACCAGGTACTCTCAATGGTGGAGTTGAGTCAGTACCACGCAATGCAAGTGTCATGGAGTGCCATTACATAATTTGTCAACTTGACCACAAAAGGCACAGCAAATGAAAAACAGTTCTTTGTCAACTTCAAGCTTTTTCGGGAAATATTACTCTTTTAGTCACTGTCCAAGAATTATCGATTTATTACAAATATTGAACTTAGATTTCTGGGTTTTGGATGGATGGACTTTTAATTTACAGACACAATTGTTCGTGAGAAGCCATTGTTAATTATAAAGTCATATAATGTAACATATGTGACTGACCTGTCCCAGTTCCTCATTAAGGTCCGAAGTGTTGACTAGTGCCCCCTCCTTAATTTCTGGGTCAAAGAAATCTTTGTCCCATGTGATGAAAAAGGATCCCAAAAACTTCTGCATTTCAACCGTTACATACATGGACACCGGAATGATGAAGTTGAAGAGCACCATGAAGGACAGGAAGTCAGTGAACATCTTTAGGTACTGTTGGAAAAAGGAAAACAGAGGCACTGTTGTAGCACCGTAAGAAGGCCTGGGAAATCTGTTGGAATGTTGGTGAATGTTACTGCAGTTAGACTCATTTCTATGTGTTTAATATACCTTAATAAGAAATCAATAGCAATGATCTTGCAAAAACAAATATAAATATATGATGCCGGTGCAATGTTGCCTCATGATGTTCACAGGTCATTGAGGGCAACAGCAGAGGGTTAACAGTGAAATGGACCATGTAACAATGTAGGTATGCTGAGGCCATTTTGCTGATAAGAGTTTTACAACATGGAGGAGAAGAGGGTATGGCTTGTAAAACGCTTTAATATGATGGATGGAGCCTTAAAATGTTACAACTATGGGCCTCCACAAGGTAAGTACAGCTAAGGGTGGAAATTTACATACACCCTTCTGAGACGCACTGAATCTCAGTTTTTCAGAATTACAAACATTTAATTTCAATATGTACTGTGAAAACTCAATATGGTGGAGATCATTTTTAATTTCAGTTTAACTCATTCTTCTGTGAATTGGCAGATGTTGGACACCTGGTATTTCTATACTTTGTGTTAAAAGAAGCCCCACAAGTGCTTTATTCAGTTGAATCCAAGTGACATGTTAAGCCATTCCTTCAGAAATGCAGTGGTCTGCTTAGTGATGAGTAATGATGTGGGTCAGTTATGCTGAAATACATCTAACAACTCCTGCAGGTGATTGATGATGGAAGGTTACCCTGGACATCTGATTTAATTTAAAAGTACAATAAATAAGTGAAGTGAATAGAAGTTTTATTTGAAAACTCTCTGTAAAATTTCCCAAAGACTTATCATAAACGAGTCTTTGGGCTATTTTACAGAGCGTTTTCAAACCTGAACTACAATTCATATTGTTGGAAAATGTTAAGAATTGTGTGGGAAAGAAATACATTTCAGTCTTTTTCAGACATGGTGGATATAAACCTCTCATTTTTGCCTTATGATGTTATCAACACTAGTAAATGTCTGATTGACCGGGCAGCTCATATACTCACCAGATTGGTGTCCTTCTCTCTCTGGGTTTTCTCATTGTACCAAGGCTCATCCTGCCCAGGCTTACTCTGCCACACATATTTAAGCGTAGTACAAACTAGAGCCTTGCTCACCAATATGCAAAGGTAAACCAGAAGGAAGGCATTGATAGACCTGAAAAAGGTAAAAAAAAAATTAAAAAAAAAAAAAAAAAATACATATATATATATATATATATATATATATATATATATATATATATATAGTTATTTAGAAACACTAATTACCTCCGCCAAGGAGGTTATGTTTTTGCTGGCATTGGTTTGTCTGTCTGTTTGTCTGTCCGTGTGCAAGATAACTCAAAAAGTTATGGAAGGATTTAGATGAAAATTTCAGGAAATGTTGATACTGGCACAAGGAACAAATGATTAAAATTTGGTGGTGATCGGGGGTGGAGGGGCACAGGGGCCCACTGATCTGCCTTGGCAGAGGTCTGCGCTCTCCAAGTGCTTCTAGTTTATCTAAGTAATTCATTTATGTGACACTTTATACTTTTCTGAACTTACTTCTCCACAACAGAACGTTTTTGAGACTTTCCCTGGTAGTTGAGAGCCATTTTTGTCTCCATGCCAGTGTAAACTGCAACACCTTAGACAAGAAAAGCAGCCAAAGATGAGAAATTAGCAATTTAGCCACTGAGCTAATTTCAGCAGCACAAATTATAGTTGTAAAATCATTTTTGCTTGACTTACCACAGATTTTCTGGGTATTTTTTAAAGTTGCCCCTTTCAGCAGGAGATTTTCTGGGCCCAAAGACCTGCAGAAATCACACCAGTACATCAAACAGTGTAGTCAGGCAGAAGCTGTACAATCCACACACTCGTCCATTCTCTAAATGAATGCTTGGCAGGGAAGCTGGCATCCACTCCAAAATCACAGTGACAGTACACAGTATGACTGCAGTCTGGGCTTACACCACTCCCAGTGTTCTTGAGAAGGACACTGGCATCTGTTTGTAGGGCCATTACAAAGCAGTCAATGATAAATGCCCATGGGAGTACTTTAGAAGCATTGGCTGAAGTCATGCCAGCCTGTTTTAATTTTAATGCTTGTCTGCAATGACGGATCAATGGAATAATGATTTGTTGATGCAAAGGGAAACAAATGAGTGCTTAAGCAACTGTATTTTGATTTTGCTCTCACTTAAATTGGCCTCAGATGTTTGTGCTTGAGTGCTCTCACCTCACTGCAGGCTCCTGATTGTTTTTGTAAATGTGCATACGGCCGACAAACCTGGAACAAAAAACATAACCTGAAGTCAAATGTAAAAATGTAAATTTGGTTTTGTTTTGTATATTATCAAATCTGATGATACTACCACTGGTACAACTGAGATACTGATCTATAAAGAGCTCACTTTGACAAAACTGGTGGAACTCAATGATCTAAGGTCAAAAGCAGAGTTTTGGGAGCCAGCTAATTACTGGTGATTAGCAAGTAGCACCCTGTCAGCTTAACTGACTCAATAGTAAGCATCTGGCACCATGACTTACTTAACACGTCTCAAACACCACTCTGATGTCTGGCTAAATGACAATATTCCCAATAGTTGCCCCAAGAGGGAGCCAAATGCTTTCAGAGAAGAGATACCTTAAAGCGATACGAATTAACTTTGGAGACAGTGGTTTGAATTATTAGTTGAATTATTTTCTGAAGTGTTGTGGAATACCAGGCTCATTTCAACATTCCTAATATGTAAACAACTCAACAAAAGCACACTATGGCTTGCCAAAGGGTTTCAACTTAATCGAAATGTTACTATTAGAGCCATTTAGGACATTTTCAAATGGCAGTTGAGTGAATCTACTGCTTCACAAACTACAGGCAAAGCATGCTTTTAGTGTAAATCTGTTGGGGCCACACGATGAGTGCCTACTTGTAAAGGTCAGGCTGTGGCTGTTCACACTCGATGGTGGCGTTGAGAGATTCCAGATCCTTCTCTGTGTCTGGCACGGTGTAGTGTGTCTGGACAAGCGGAAGAGGAAGAGAGACAGAGTGTGAGCTCTGATTGCATGGGTCAACTGTTCATTTTAGCCTTCCCCAAACTCTCAATCACAGACAATAGAGGGAAGCACGAAGATGAAAAAAACTCTGCTACTGGGAATCACACACAAGTACAAAAAAGGAGGAACTAGACAGAAGAAAAAATATTGTCTTTCAAACAAGGTAGACAAAGAATTATTATGAAAACTACGGTATTGTGTCTAGTCTAAGAAAGTAAAGGACAATAAGTGACGGGGAAACACTACATGTTTATCTTCATCCCTAATCCTAATAAAAATCACATTGGAAAAATACCAAAAACATCTTTTTTCAGTTTTTATTTCAAAGTCAAAACACTGATCAGTCATTCAAAGGTAGAGAGTTTTATGTTACTTTGTGGTTGGACTCCCCATCCAGACTTGCTGTGGTAACGAAGCATGTGTCATCATCTCGACTAGATTGCAGCAGTATTAAATCACAGGGAAAGGTCTCATCTTCCTCCACCTGGACGACATCCCCAACCTGGTCAAAACACAACACAACCAAACATTACAAGCATTTTATACTTTATCTTTTACTTCTTAAGTATCAATATAAGCAGGATTTGTTTTTAATATACCACACTCTGCTTACAAAGTGTTGAACACATATCCATTAACATGAGCAAGCAACACCAGAGTCTTCCATCTGCCTCCTGTCACATTGTTTATATTATCTCTAGTCCCTTTTGTGCTGAGACATCATGTATGGTTATTTTAAGTGAACTTTTGAGCTGGGTTCAGCTCCCTGTGGTTTTAGAAAAAGCACCACTGTTCAAGTTTTGTCAACTGGATGTTGACTCTCAGCGGTAGTAGCAGCACTTGGATCCCTTTAACAGAACCTCAGTCACTGGACGCATATTAGAAAAAATTAACTTTAAAGCATATTTTTGAACTTTTGAACATTAATCTCTGAGAACATTATTACCAAGCATACAGGATACAATATACAATCTTCATTAGAGTAACATACAGTAATAAGCACCACTGCACCCATGTGTGGATATCTACTCAGTTCTGCTGACTTGTTCTCCCCTGCGCGTATATTCTTAAAATGCTGCTGGCAGCTTCTCTATGGCCATTTCTCTGAGGAAATATTTATTTAAGCAGATACAGTAGCTACTGAAACGTACCTTGATCTTCTCACTCTCCTTTCGTATCCTCCGGCCATCCTCTAGCACTGTCACTGGGTACTTATTCACCTCATTGTCAGCCTTATGCCGTAGCCAGTCCTCATAGCCCTACAGCAACGTATACAAATCACTAATGTGATATTTGCTGAACACAACAAAAGTGTAAAAAAGGAAACATCTAGAATATAAACACACTGACATGAAGTTGAGATTTGACAAATCAGGCAGAAGAGTGAAAGACAGAAAGAAATGCCTGCCTATAAATCATAAAATAAACATCATAAGTGGTATTTCTTCCTACAGAATGCAGCTGTAGAATGGGATAGTGATTGCCCAGCAGTGCTTTTAAGACAGAAAACCATGAAATAATACTGAGCTGAGTGAAATATTTCTGTGGCTGCAGTAACATGAGGCACAAAGCCTTTAAGAGAGTGATGGAGATAGAGGAGATGGTGCAGAGATGCAGAGGGGAGAGAGAGAAACCAGGGTGTGTGCCAAAACAGAGCTCAGGCCAGAAAGTGGGATTATGGGGAAAGGTGTTGAGGAGAGTCTGGCTGAGTGATGCAGAGACATGATGCCAGGTGGGTGAGTGGGGGAGAAAGACAGAGAAAGGGAAGAGAGGCGGTCCACAGATGGCCAGTTGAAGAACACAGTTTTACCTCAGCCTGACTAATGGAGTCAGGCTGACCGACTGGGTGTCCCACTTCAAAGCCTAGCTAAAGGCAGTTCAAGCACTGTTGGTGTGTCCCATATTTTCAGAAGGAAGTCCACCCTCTATTGTACTCTTCAAAGCCCCAGCAGTAGCCTAACTAAAAAGTCAATCCTAAAAAAAAATACATCTAAAGCCAGGACATGGCAGAAACAGAGTCAATGAAAACAGACACTCCCCTTGATTATCTGTATCTCTGTAATAGACTTTCTGCCTCTCTCTCCATTTACTCACAATCCCCGAGAGCCCATTTCATCTTCCCCCAATCAGAATTCACTAGCAGAGCGCATTAATACTAAACCCAAGAGAGCATTAGTCACGTACTTAATACAAAAATGAGGAGCAAGAAAGTGGTGACGACAGGGGGACATAAAAATGCTACATGAAGAGGGAGGGATGGTGTAATGCAATGACAGAGTACAATGAAATAAGGGGATGGCAAGAGAAATCACAAAAAGGTACATTTTCTTTTAATACAGTCAATCTTACCTGCTTTATAGCAGTTACTGTAATCACAAAAAATAAGGGTAGGCCACTGGTGACTGGGCTGGTGGGGGTGTCTACTATCACCTGTGGGGAAAAAACAAAAGATTTAACCTCTGAGAAATGTCATGTTAACACAAGCATAAAGCATTCAATCTGTAAAGATGGCATTGGCTCCTGTACATCTCTGCAAAGTCATAGTGAAGTCTGTGTGTGTGCGGGTGATGGTTTAGAAGGTGGGGCCAGTCTTCTAAATGCAGGGTGTAGTCTTTTCTGGGAGGGAGGCATTTCTACGATAGCCAAAATGTGTTCATCAGTATGAAACACAGGGGTGACATTTACATTTTGGAGGGCGGTTCTGGACTACAGAACTTTTAATCAAGTGGGCCAGGGAGAGAGTGCTTAATCTGCAGGCATGCCAAAGCTGCTCTGTTTCTGCCAAGGTGTGGGAGAGGGCCAACATAAAAATGTGTTATAACCTCACCTGCTTAAACTGCGTGTGTGTGTGCTGCATCATGTGTGGAGGGAATGTGTGTGGAAGCAGGTAATCCCAAATAACCAGTTATGGGGCACCACCTGACCAAATCTGCCAGCTAAAACCCCAGCACACAAATGGCCCTCTGTGTTTGTGTGTCCCTTAACACCATCATAAGACGGATTTATAATGGCATTTCTGATCCTGCAGCATGGAGTCTGGTCTCCCCCTGTGCCAGGCCGTGCATTACAGCACACACAAATACAACCAGACCAGCTTGTTGGTATTCTGACCAGGAGCATTACAAGCTGTCAGATAGACATCAGCTCAAGTAAGAGCAGGAGATGTGTTTTGAAGCAGTCTCCGGTGTTTTCCTCACCTGTGCGTTGACTGCTAATGAAACAAATCGCTGTCTGCACAGGAATTATGGGCAAACACAAACACGTAGAATGTACAAAAAACACTGAGCTACTACCCTACCAAAGCTTTACTGTGATTACAATTAACTGGAGGAGATAAATCAATTACAAGGCAGAGAGGGACTAAGGCACATCGACCATTTGGAGGAGTGCAGATTCAGATGAGAGTCTGCAATATATTTGTGGTCGTTGGCAATTCTGGTGAGACAGAGGAGAAAGTAATAATTGTGCTGCAGTAGCCTCAGGTATTAAGAGGCCGAGGTGAGCCTATACAGCGTTTCGAAAGAGCACAGTGTACGCATGAAGACGGCATATGGGGCTATATGTTAAAGACTCATTAAACTGGGAACATTCCTAGAGGCCATGAAGCGAGTGGATTATTAAATGCCTCCTGAGACAGCCTGAGTTTACCCGGGTCACTTTAGCCCTATTACGGTTCGCATGACCATGCACTGAAAGAAAAACACTCTTACAGCATGACATGATTGGGCAATGGATAACCCCTCAGCAAAAGCTCTTGAGCGAAGTTTGATTCATTACAAAGGAGAGGTGGGATTCACAGAGCAACTTAGAATACAACACTGCCCACAATAACAAGATTTCTGTGATACTTGATGCATTGCAACACAATTACATATGATACACTACAACGTCTGCGTAACTGTAAAAATTGTAACTGAAAAAAGGCAAAAAGCAGGAATTATTCTATTATTCATGGTAAGGTTTAGAGCCTCTTTCATACAGACTGCAACTTCCATGTGGGCTACCGTTCCAAGAGGCACTGACTGCGGTAAGCTCAGTTGGCAGGGGAATCTGTTTAGAGTGCTGACATGTAATAAAAATATTAATATTTGGCACTCATATACTGATAGCATATCACAAGAGAAAGTAATACAATATATCCCCTGATCCATATTTTGCTATAGCTGTACTATATGCAGTAAAAGTCAGCAGGAGGAAAGACTGATGTAGACAGCTGAAAAAGGTGACCACAGCACAGAAATGCTCTCATAAGTCTTACTTTGACAAATTTTTTAAAAAGTAAATCAGACAACAGTATATGTCTCAAAAGTATCGTGATTAAGAAACTGCAAATCATTCTCCCAAGACAGTTAACACCTACAGAGAACCTTTAGCTACAGTATTTCAGCCAAAAAACCTGCAATCCTTCTCACATTTGTCTTTCACAGGTTGTCTGACTCTGCACTGATTAATAACCATCCTCATCAAGCTTCCAGATGGATAAATACCTTTCCTTGCACCAAATGCAAAACCCAAAAATCACAGTGTTATGAGTAAACTGCACTGATGTGTTGGTGTGACAGCAGAGCAGCAGAGCGCAGCCGCACAAAACCCTTCATCAGACCCGGCAAGTGTGTCACAGTGAACGACAGACAGCAGGTCCCCGGAGTCCCCGGGCAGCAATGTGGGCCCTCGTGTCCTGCTTCTTCACCTTCTTCACCGTTTAGTTCTCCCTCTCCCCCTTTCTCTTTCTCCCTTTCTCCTCATTTCTCTTTTGCCCTCATCACTGTTTCTCTCACTCTCCGACCGTGCTCTATTCCCATTCGATCAAATTCAAGCAAAGACATGCAAGGCTATTTATAGGAGAGTGGTGCTTTTTTATCAGCCTGTGTCTATTTGTGGCACTCAGAAGTACAGAGGGCTTCCTGGCTGCTGACGTCAGCAGTGCAGCGCTGCAGAGAGATGGGGGGAATGTGCGAGAGAAAGAGACAGAAGGGGATGAAAAAAAAAAAATGCAAGAAGAAAGAGACAGAATGACAAAAGGCGAGACAAAGGGGGGGTAAGATGGAGCTGGAAGATGCATGACATTTGGTTGCTAGTAGAGAATTTGCATGCAGTCTCTCAGGGGAATTCGGTTTATTTCTGTCAGTGAGATGCGAGTGCAAAATGAGTGCACACACAGTCTGTGTACCTGTTTCGCTCACATCTTCTCTCTGTGATATAATAGCTTGCTGCATGGGGGAAAAACCGAGGATAAGGAGCCCCTCAAGAGAGGGTGGATTAGTGGAGAAACGCCAACCACACTGCAGCTTGGGTAAACACCGTCAGCAAGCCCAGGACACCCACTGAGTCATACTTGCATACATATGCACAAGCACACACATACATACAATGTATCAATCCGCCAACCCCCTACACTGCATACATTACACATTCATAATCCTTGTACATACAAGTGGAAATAGGTAAACACGCATCTGTTTAGTCTTACATCAGTTACTGCTGCTAAAGTTCATGATATTTTCACACATCACATCACAAATACATGTTCTTCATATCGGAGGACACTATAAAGACAGACCTGACAACGGAAAATAAAAGGGTGAAGTGTGCTAATAGAGGTGGATGAAAAATGAGCACTGCAATCCACCTGCTACTGAACTGAAAAATATAATACTACGTGATCACAGACGCATATATATTCATCAGGTTAAAATAGTGCCGTGCTTCTCAGAGCTGTCACTCTGTGAGCTCATTGAGTCAGTATGTGACCACAGAAAGCACAACCCTCCTGAGCAGGCTCAAAACCAGCACCTGTTTACACAAGAGGGCTGTTAGCCATCATAGTTTATGTTATGGATAGAGGGAGAGGGTTTTTTTTCCATCTCCATGGATCAGAAAAAAAGGAAAAAAGAAAGGGATGATGGAAGAGCAACAGCAGATGCAAACAAGAACCTGAATACCAACAGACACAAGAAGACAGGACGAAGAGAAATGGTGGGGTCACTGAAGAGCACAGAGCAGGGGAATAAGGATGCCAATCATCACATTTTAGTCAGCACTCTTTGCTAGTTCCATTTTAAGAGAGGGCAACACACAAAACACCAGTCCACAATGACAAACAGAACTTAGAACCTCATTTAAGGCCAACAATGACAAAAGTATTGAGAGTAACATTTAAAGGTGAAAATGTAAAGTATTTTCAGAGTTGTACGAGCAATGGCCATTAAATGACTTTCAGCACAAACTGTTCTAGCCTTAAGGGATGTTACAGCAATTTCACACCAGTTCAGAATGAACACTTGATACAAACCTGCATATAATTCACACATTCGTTGACACTTTCACATCTAAACTCATATTCTGCAACAACTACGTGCAAATGACTGCATCTATTCTCAGATTTCATACAACAAATCACACATTGGTCTACAGGATGCAGGTTGTAGAACCAGCAAAAAAATATTCAGGTCAAATTATAACAAGTCTTAATATTATACATTCATGCAAAGGCCCACCTTCTGCCTCACTCACAAAATCAATGTGTACACATGAATTCATTGTGTGAAAGTGATAAACAAAGTCTTTGTTTGTGTTGGCATACTGACAAAGCCTGTCCTTACCTGCACCAGGAAGATGATAAGGAAGTAGAAATTGGCAATTCTTCTAAACTGTTCAAACAGGTTCTTTGGTAGAAAGTTCCACACTGTGTACTGTAGGGAGACAGAAAAACATACATGTAAGTCACCGAGAAATAAAGGCATCAAGTGTTGACTGTTCTTTGATGCTGCTCTTGGTTGTGTAATTTTATCATTGAAGAAGGATGTTTTTCAACCTCACTTATGAGGTTAGAGAAAGGCTTGGCAAGAAGAGGAAGATTAGAGGCATTCAATATTCACAGACTCTTGCATATGAGTATTCATTCTCAGCTGGGCATGGGGAAAAGAAGAGACAACTTCAATAACTTAAAGTCTGTATTCATTGTAATGCCTAGGGAAACAGCTCTTGGGAGACCCACAGGTACTCCACTGATTCAGATTACAGATTTATCTCCTGAATTCATCTCCCTTGAATGGAAAGCCGATGAACTTATCACGTTGGCAGAGGATTTTGTTTGTGTTCTTTTTTTAAGTGGCCATGACTGTTGATACCACTGGGGCTAGAATGACACTTTTATCTGCTTAAATCCCTGAGAGGCAGCACAACAATACCCTGCTGGTAACTTTGTGCTGCACAACAAAGTACCAAAGTGATAAGCATGAATACATACACATGCGCATAGGCTCACTTCACATAGAAAGAGCAATAAGCACTGTTTATGAAGGGGGATGTCTGAATGGGGAGAGTGTTGAAATGCAGCGGCAGCAGAATAGCCCATCTCATTTTGCCAGAGAGAAAAGAGAGAGAAAGTAATGAGAAAAGGGGGTGGGGGGTGGGGGGTATGGGGTTGGCGGTGAGGGTGGCTGACTGTGATGGTGCAGTAGCAACAAGAGCACGAGAGGAGATGCAGATTGGTCATTGCAGAGTGCAAAAGCAACAGGATGATGGAGAGCAGAGGCATGGAGGAGCATAAACACTACAGCTGGGGTAATTAAAGACTGTTTACCCTGACATACTGGCAGCAGCCAATTGATTGGCCCATCCTCACTGGGACCCTCTGCACCACTATAAATCCCACTACCGTCTTACTCACACCGCTTCCTTCTCCCCATCACTTTTACTCTTCATATCCATAAGCCAGTCTGCGCCGGCCCGAGCCTGCTGCTGACACCGGACTGAAGGCTGAGATTTAGGTGAAGGGTGGGTAGTATTCTGTCAGAGCTCCAGAGAAAACAACCAAATTGCCCACCATGCCAGAACATTAATAGCAGCCATGTATTTCATTGCCGATGCCTCCCTGACAGACAAATAATCACTTCAGCAGGGAGCAAAGACAAACATGTGGAGTGGCAGTGGGAGGAGGAATAAAAAAAAGGATGACATGGGAATGCTCAGAACTGTGAAAGAGTTCATTTTGCATTCCAAGTGTTAGATAAGAGAAGAGATACGCTGGGGGGCAGGTGAAATCTAATACAGAGAGGAGCTGAGGAGCAAACACAGGCATATGAATTTCAGTTATGGCCAGACAGGAGCTCTGACACATGTACAATATGTGACTGTGCTTCTTACCTTGGAGGACACAATCCTGTTATCACAGAATTTGGGTGGGATGAAAGGCTCACTGGCAGGACACGGCCGGTGACCAACATAGATAGTCCTACTGTCTACTCTTCTCTCGTCACCACCGAGCTGCAAGGAGAAGAAGGAGAGGGTAGGGTTCCAATGGAGACAGGGGAAAAAAAAGAGAGAAAGGAAAAAGCACTTGTTAGTAATTCAGGGCATTCCTTTACACCAACACCTGAATTAAGCATCAACAATCTCAATGCAAAATGATTCTTAAACAAGTGGTGCAGGCACAACAAACCCCGCCCCTCGCACGTATTGTAGCTTATTTTGGCATCGATCCAGCTGATGTCATCATGTCTATGCATGTGGTGATGCCAACATATCAAATGTCTCCATATACGTGCCAAGTTTGAAGTACATTGAAACAAAATTAATATTTTTTATAGATGTGAAATTTCACCCATTATATGTAAATGGGAGGAAAAAAGCTGTAAAAAAAATTCATAAAAAATTTGAACTTTGACCTACTTTTCCCAAAATCTAAACATGTCTACTCTGGGTCACTGGCAATCTATAAACCCAATTTGGTATGAATTCAACCGATAGTTTTGCTGCTACACACATGTGAAATGTCACCCATTATAAGAAAATGGGGGCAGGGGGGTTAAATTCATAAAAAAATTGAACTTTGACCTACTGTTCCCAAAATGTAATCACATCTATTCTGGGCCACTGGCAATTTTCACTGGCTATAAAGGCAATTTTGTAAGAATTCAACCAATAGTTTTGCTGCTAGAGTGTTAACAAAGAAACAAAGAAACAAACCCAACCAAAAACAATACCTCTTGCCTCCCTTTCGGGGTGGGGTGGGGTGGGGTAATAAGTTTAAAGTCTTATACACTATCTGTGGATAAGCGTTGAAGAACAAACACGTGAGATCTGTTTTGGGAGGTGCTGTTTTACGATGCAGTGTTACTCAATTTGCAACAAATCCACAACGCTAAAAAAACAGCTGTTGTTCCAACTAGATAAGGCCCAAATTCCATCCAAAGGTAGAGAATTAAGAGATTAAAACTTCTACTGTGGTGCAGAAAATTAAAAAGACTAGAAAAGCACCCTACTGGAAAACTGTTGAACACAAGCAGATAAATTCAATGAAGGGACAAAGGAAAGTAATACAAGGGTCAGTGAGACAAAATGGCAATTGTGCAGGGACTATAACTTCATTTCTTCTGTCCCAGGTGGTCACTCATCTATGATTCACAAGTAATAAATGTGGCCAGGAGGGGGGAAAAAAGCTTTCCTCAGTCTTATGAGGGGAGCTATCGTGTTGTGATGCAGATGGCAGAGAGATATACAAACGCACACACACAGACACACCTACAGGGGTTGGACAAAATAATGGAAACACCTTAAAAAATCAACAAAACATAATTTAATATGGTGTAGGTCCACCTTTTGCGGCAATTACAGCCTCAGTTCTCCGAGGTATTGATTCATACAACTTGTGAATTGTTTCCAAAGGAATTTTAAGCCATTCTTCAGTTAGAATACCCTCCAACTCTTTTAGAGACGATGGCGGTGGAAATCGACGTCTTACTTGAATCTCTAAAACTGACCATAAATGCTCAATAATGTTGAGGTCTGGGGACTGTGCCGGCCAGACGAGATGCTCAACTTCATTAGAATGTTCCTCATGCCATTCTTCAACAATTCTAGCTGTATGGATTGGGGCATTATCATCTTGAGGTGTGGGTGTTTCCATTATTTTGTCCAACCCCTGTATATGTGCACGTGCTCAAAGCCCTAAAAGACTTCTGGAACCAGGTCGGGAGCCAGACACAAGCTGAGCTTGTCTCAACGTTAGACATAGACTGGGCATTCCTCATCCATAAAAGGCAGGTAAGGTGAGTCACAAAGCAAGGAGGAGAAGACAGGTCACAGTCACATGTTTTCTTTGCACAAGTATTCATACAAATGTCAAAACAATTATATAAATGAAGCCCTAAATAGCAACCGGGGACACACAGATACAACTACTAAGGACTTGTTCTTCATTGAATGTAGAATCTGTTTCTCTAATTATGTGGCACTTCAGTTAATTTTTTGATGTGATGATAACTATAGATCACCACTTCAGTGTAAATGAAATGTGTAGGTTTATCCTAAGGCTCATGGAAGCGAAATTTTTAACAAAACTTATCAATCTATATTATTGTAATTGTGTGACTGACTGCAACACAAGATTTAGTGTTTGATCACATCTCAACAAAGGCCAATAACTCAGTACCATTACTGATCTATTAGAATAAATTATTATAGCTTCTTCCCCAAAGCAGTGACCAAGGTTATAATAGTTTTGGATTTTTAATTATAGTTTAGTTTTAATTAGTTTTGACTTTTTTTCTCTTATTCAGTTAGTTTTAATTAGTTTTTAGAGCAGGTTTGTTAGTTTTTATTAGTTATCATTTTTTTCTGAATGCTTAGTTTTAGTTTAGTTTAGGTTAGTTTCAGTATTAGTTTTAGTTATTTCAAATATTTTATCTTCCTCATCATCCTATTCAAAGAAATTAGTGAGGCGCGGATATGGG